>NC_088872.1:29033531-29278005 GCF_032884065.1 Artemia franciscana | reverse complement strand
CCAGCACAGACGGGAAGGCAGAAATATTTATTTTGAAAGGTTTTTTTTTTTCGAAAGGGGTCAGCAAGACTCCAAATTATTACTAAAATTTTTGTTCCCCAGAAAACTTGGCTGAAAATTTTAAAGGCTGAAAAAGTGCTCAGCCCCCAAAATACAATTCAGCAGGTTCGCTATGTTCGTTGAAGTAGTAAAGCAGCGTCTCGTCGTAAACTGACCCTTTCAACATCGTGGCAAGAGTTTCGTTCTTGTTTTTTAATTAATTTTTAACAAAGAGCAACACGGGAAAGCGTCCTCCTAAAAGAGATACTATTTGTAATCTTATAAACAGATTTTGTTTATAATTATTATTATTATTATTATTCAAAAAGAAAAGAATATACCCAGAAAAAAAAAGATTATACCCAGAGAACTATGACATCTGCTATTCCACTGGTAGAAAACTAGCACCCACAAACGAACTAATTTTTTAGTCACTTTTTTCCATTCATAAGAAACCGTAGCTCGAACGACTAAATTCTTAATACTGGCAAGCTAAGTGCCTTTAATTTCTATAAATATTATTCTGCTCTGTTTATTGACTCTGAAGTACAAATTTTGCCCTGATGATTGGCGTTTTTCGGAATTAAATCTTTGGCTTATTTATTTTCTTCTTCCGTTTTTTTTATATCATTGCAACTTTCTTTGTTTGCGTAGCAGAATTTGTGTTGCCATTACTTACTAGAAGCGCTAGCCTACCAAATAGGTAATTATCAGCTACTTTGGTGTTTAGTCCATATGAAAGACAAGAATTCTCCCCTATGAATATTGATCATAACACACAAAACTTCGAATTCTCAGTAAAGGTTCTTACTTGTCCATCTTGTACGTAAATCACTCTGACACATAGCATCAGTCCTACTTAATACCAAATGTTAAAAAATATTAAGAACAGGGAGATAGACGCTCTCGGATTAAAAGAAGCGTTTTTGAAGACAGCTCTTTTTCCTATTTCCAATAGTTTTAATTTATTATTCAAAGTAAATAAATTATTTTATGATTACAGATAAAAAAATAAGAATACGATAACAACTTACACAATGTTCATATTTTGATTCAACTAGTTTTAAGTAACTTATCTCTTCAGACTCAATTGCAGGGGCGGCAGGTTCCATACTGATCTATAAAGAAAGAATTCTTTTAAATAGAACATCGAAAATGCTCTCTTATAATACTTGGAGCTTGATTTCTTGTTTGTTCCTAGATCGTTACTTACTGAAAAAAGATAGATAAATAAACAAAATTTGCGCAGATTTTACGAAAATCAATATGAATAAAGTACTGGCAAACAAAATTGACATAAATGTCCTAACTTGAAACTCTAAATAGATTTAAAAAATCATATTCATTTTCAATAGAATACGTTACAAATGGCGGTTTCAATGAAAGTAGAAGTCTTTTCTGTGTCAAGTTTCTTCTACACCACGATAGACAAAATTAATTGATGCTGATAAATGTTAAAATAACAAGAACATTCAGAAATAGTGTTGGGTCTATGTTAACATAAGCTCAGATAACTTTAGAGGCATTCAAATCCATAGGAGATTTAGCTTTTCAATTTTCTGGTATTAGGCTAATCCATTAGCCTTCTTGTATGGGTAATCCAATTGTTAAGCTGCAAAGTCTGTTGAAGTTTTTGTCATTAAAATCAAATATAGCTAATCCCTTCAAAATAAAAATAAAACTCACTTTTTCTCGTCTCCATGGTCTTTGACCATAAAATCCTGTTGGTGTGTTTAAGGGTGCTTCATCAGCGGGTCTAATTCCACTTTCAAGGGATTCTTTTGACAACTTTTTCCTCAGTTGTGCGTGTAATCCAGCTTGTTGAAAATAAAACCCAGGATGCTCTTTTTGTGTTGCTGATAGGCCTGCAGCAACAGCCTCTTCAAAAAGCATGGCAAATATTTCATACCTAGAGAAAAATGGAAAATTAAAAAAAAAAAAAAAATCTAGCATAGAAAACATTAGGATGCACAAATTGGCTGTAAATGGCAAAGCACCAACACAGTCGACTGAAAATGGCTAAATTATTGGAAACGTAGCCACTTATGATTCAAGTAAAATTGGATCAAGCACGAGAATAAAGCGTATAGCGGTCAAATCAAACACTAAAAATTCAGTGAAAATTTGGAAAGTAACTACAGATGGGTAAGAGAGATAAATAGGGGCAAAGCACAAAGAGAACTTTGCATTTGAAACTATAACGGTTCATAATGTACCTAAGACACTATGCTTTTTGTTTTTTTTTCTTTTTATAATCGTTAAAGCCTTTTGTAATTCGTTAATAAAATTCAAAAATTGTTAAAGCGAGGGTTTATGTGTCGAGGTATAACCGAGCTGGAAATTATACGGAGAAACGAGATGTCGTTAAACCTGGATATGGTACCTCTTTGGTATCTCCTATACAGAAAAATTCCACTAGTAAGACTTGGGAACCAAATACCCATATTACTCAAATCGAAATGCAAAGGCAAAAACGAAATCTCGAAAATGTACACAAAACTTACAGTGAATTTTCCGGTTTATCCAAAAATTAGATAAGTTGAAGTGCACTAATTTAAAAAAGCTATCTTGACCAAGACAAAAGAAAAAGCCACCATTCAGAGATAGGTAAAATGGTGATTGGAGGAACATGATGGGTGATTGGAGGAACAACAGGTAGGGGATTTCGTAAAGGGGAAAGAAGTTTACACAAAAGCGAGAGGACTCTTACCTGAAAAACATTTGGGTGTCCTATGGTACCTAATGCTACTCATCTTCGATATCTCCAAAAAATTATAAAACAAAGCTATGAGAGTTCATAGTGCTTTCCTTCATCGCCCTATATCTCTTCCACTTCTTTTAGAAACAGGAATATTACTTTTTTGGGTTAACATATAGATTTTAGTAAAATAAAAGATTTGAATCACCCTGGCATTTTGATATTTGGGGTCCAATTAATTATTTACATTTTATATATTTTTGCTATCCCCTCTTACTCGCTTGCTTCTTCTACTCTGATGCATTTCGGAAAGTACTCTCCTTAGTTAATAGTGAAAAAGAGCTAAAATGTTCAGATTGAATCATAAAATTAAAATTAAGTATCTAAGCAACAATGCAGTATTAGAGAAGATATAAAGATAAAAATAAACCATTAATCTTCGTTAAAACGTTTTCCTTGTTTTCCATTTAATTTCATAGTTTTGGGACTTCACCCTTACCATGCAAAGGTAGTCTCCTTCCTCCATTTCCTTCTCTGAATCTTTCTTTACCTTACTACTTTACACAATGACCAAATTTGTTTGCATTAAGAAACTATTCAGTACAAACATACACCTCTTTTGGCTCCCAATATATCATATTCTTTCTGCATAAAAAAAAAAAATCTTATTTCGTCTTAAATAAAAAGTAAAGCAAAAAAATCAGTTGTATTCATAAACTGATACCAAAATCTTTTGAAGCAAATATGCCTGTCACTCAAAACTACTATTACTGCTATTGCTAACAACTGATTTCAGCACCAAGCCACCTGCGACCAAAACAGCTGGGACCGCTTTCCCACCCAAATCTATTCAAATGTATAGTCTTAAATCTCTGTCAAAAATCTTTATGTCCTGTTTTATGACCTATTCCAACTTCATTCAAGGGCACCCTGTTTTTCGTTTGGCCACAGATGAAAGGAGAAAAAGAAGGGTTTTTGGCAGCCTATCTTCCTTTTAGTGGGGCTAAAAGACATGTTTCGTAGACCTTACTGTTTAGTGTTTAGAGCTTACTGTGCTGTACTGTTTAAAAGAGGTTTTAATATAGAGCTTAGTTGGTAAAACGATACTTAAACAAATCCCCATCGATGCTAGATGAAAAACATCTAGCGTGTCTTCCTCAACCTTTCGAAGCGCTCACCTTTTAAAGCTTTATTTGACCGCTGTAATTGAAATGGCATCCAATATCCTATTAGACAACTTAGTCTTCGTGGCATCAATTCTTTAACTTATTTTCAAATCCAGAAACAAAAAAACTAAAAAAATTTCTGACCCAGGATGCTCATGTTATTTGCACAATCTAAATAATAAAGGGCTTTATTTTCTCACTTGATGCCATGTTCTACCAAAGCCTTTGCTGCATTCCTTGCCTCACTTACTGACTTAACCATAGGAATATTTTTCTCTGATATAGCAGTAATCAATTTAACACACTTATACGGTACACCGTACCAGGCTAGGGTATTCACTAAAGATCTTTATCAGCTGAATCAAATACGTATTCTGGTCTATAGAACTCAGGAATAAAGGGACTGGATAATTTAGATACTTCTCAATTATTAATCATGGCTGTTCTAAACCAAAACTATTTTTCTTTAAAAAAAAAATTCACAACAGCATAGCCTAATAAGTATCATCGTGCTAAGTAATGCTTACTGCCCTAATATAAACAAATTTAATCAAATAAAAGGATTTGATTAAAGTTACTCTAAAATCACTGGGAACTGAAAGGTGATCTCAAATCATATTCATGCTTTTCAGTATCTTGTCTCTAACTCTGTAGCCACCATATTTCATTACCATGCCATCAGCACCTGAAGTCTTTTTCTTCTTTCTTCAATTCTTACAACACTGACTCTAAATCCTTACTAAATAAATGTTACTTCGCTTCCATCATGTCATACCAAAGTAAAAATAAATTCACAGCAATGGCAATGAAACAATGACTGTACTTGATACTTACTGTTGAGCAAGCCATGCTTGTTGTTCAAATTCTAGTTCTTTGTGTCCAGCTATCCCTCGAAAATGATCAATATGGTTCTTGAAATGATTAATTGACTCACGAGGCTGATTCTGGAGAAAATTAATCCTCCAAATTTTGTAAGCAATGATTATAGCAACACTTTTTATTTCATTCAAATTATTATCACTAATACGCACTTGAAGCAGGTTTTCGTAGGCTTGTGTATAGTGCCTGTAATAAAGAGATTTGTCACATTTAGAATTTCATTAGCTAAGTTTACTATCTAAATGTTGACAACTAAACTGCCACTATAAGAAACTTGATGAAATAATAATCTATTAGCGGCAATACCCTATCATTGTCCAAAGAAAAGAGCCATGTGCCTGTCATGTGTTAATTTTTCGCCCGACCACTTCGTGTGGATGGATTAGTTGCAGAAACATAGCAAGGGGCACATTCGAATCGACATTGAAAGTTCTATTGTTATTTAAAAGAATCAAAACTAATTGGCAGGCAATCAACCCCCTCCTGTGTTCTTTTGTGCCACCCAGCCCCCTTAAATCCCCATGACATCAATCCAAGACTTTGAATATGCCATTTTTTTTTAAAGCAGTTGAAAGGCTCACTAATGATGCTTCCGGGGAAAACATAACCGCCAAAACCTTGGGGCAAGAACCATGCTGGTTCTTTGGCGACCGATTGACTCAAAAATTTCCAGTATCGTTGCTTAGAGCAAAAAAACACATTTGGAAGCACAGCTTTTGTCTCAAGTCAATATGAAACTTAAAGCTCTAAGCCCTTGAGTTAAAACAAACCTAGTCGAAAAACAAAATAGATCTCGATTAAAGACTACTTGAACATGTGGCCCGAAAAAGGGCCAAAATTTTCTTTTCCTCGCTCGAAGCTTATATCTGAAAACCTTAAGCAAAGCAGACCTCACTGTAGAAAGAAAAATAGAAACGAAACGTTGATTGCCGAAACATGGGCCCAAGAAAGGGCCGGAAAAGTTTTTTTTTAACGGCTTGTATTCAAACAATAAACAAATACGAGCCCCTAGAACGAGGATAATTATATTCCCAAATGGCTTGAAACCCATATCATTAAGTCTTTCAGCCATGGGGTGCTCAATCCACAGAAAAAAAAAGTGAAACGAAAATTTTATTACACCTAAAAGATTGGAACCAAAAAAAGCTTGTTTAATTTGCTAGAAACTTACACATTACAGTCCGTGGATCCAGAGGACCCCAATTCACAAAAGAAAACCGAAAAAAGAATATTGATTCCCCTGAAAATAGGGCTGAGAAAAGGACTAACAAACTCTGTTTTGAACGGCTTGAAACTTCAGGACGCAAGGCCCAGGCCAAACGAGTCCTAATGTGCAAGCAATTTTTGGGGGGAGCACAAGTTCCCCCCAAAATTGCAGCTTAAAAAGGACAAATTTTTTTACTGATTAGCTTGAAATTTCCAAGCATGGTTGCCTTGGCTAAAGGGACCACCCATTTTATGGAAGGGGTAGGGGGATAGGGAACCCGTATGTGGGTCGAAAACCTTGTCATCTCTGATCAACTGAAAATCTGTAGCATAAATTACAAGACAAGAGGGGCCTTTGGGTGCTTGGTTCCCCCCCTAAAAAACAAAAACAAACGAACATGGGTTCCGAAAAGGCCTATGTACGTCCTCTGGCCCTAGTGAAAGTTCCTCCTGTCACACACTGGCACCAGCATAGGTTCCAAATGCCAGCAGTGCACGTGGCACAGGACCACCAGGGTCACTACTAATGGTACTAGGGTATGGTATCGCGGTCGTGATGGTACCATGGGTTCTACAAGTCTGATTTCGTTGGTTTTCTTGCCGTGTGCGTGCCATAGCTATAACAAGTAGGAATACGACAAGTATCAGGGTATCAAGCCCAAAACTCTTTTTCTTTTCAAAAATGTTACTTTCCTTTAGAAAAGCTATCTTCCATAACATAGGACCTCCTCACCTATACCAAACCACTCTATCAAATAACCCTTTATCTAATTCTAAACTCTCTCAAGACTCTACCTAAGCTAGTCTAAAAGAGGTCAAAGGAAACAAAGATTACTATCCAAATCACAAGCATAAAATGAACTGAACAAAAAATCAACTTGGCCTCAAAAGGGAAAAACACAGCGATGTACATCTCAAGAAGATCAACAGATCCTAACCCTCAGAGGGTGTGGCGCATGGTCGCGTGTCTTCTGCAATGTATGAATCAATCTCCACGTCCACCTCAGACAGAATTTACCCATGTCTAGCCGTTTAGAAATACGTTTTGGCTCGGGATGATTTACCATAACTACGCAGTTTCTATTTGAAGCTAATTAACACGTCTACGAGAAGTTACCTACTGTTACATGAAAATGAAAACCAAACGACTACACAATACTTAAAAATAAAAGGGAGGGGTGAAACAGAGAGTCCCAAAGTGAAAATGAATTTAATTTAGCAAGAGAAACGACAACAAAGGACATCTATTTGATAATCAGGGCCAAGGGCCCTAACAGACTAAAAATGTGTCAACAACAAGGACCAAAAAAAAATTCCCAATCAGATCGAAGCTTATATCTTTGAGTCTTAGGGTTAAAAGTAACCCAATGCATAGTAAAAAGTAGAAACAAAGTACTGTTTCCTCAAAAATGGGGTCCAGCAAAGGACCAAAAAAATCCAAAAAACTTTTTATTCTGTTGCGACAAAACACCGTATGTTCCTGGGGCTATTAAACTCTAGTCTGAAAAATAATTTTAATGTGGGGGCCTGAGTTTTCAAAAAATGTACCCTTAAAGACCTAACTTGTGTTATCAATTGACTTAAAATTTGCACTCTTAATTCCTTCGGCAAGAGGGTCCCAGTACACACGAAATTAAAAATAAAATTTCATTTCGCCGAAAAATGCCGCCCAAAAAAAGATCAAAAACCTTTTTTAGTTGGGTTTCTGTTCTCCAAAATATGGAACCCAAAAATGGTCTGGAAAACTTTCTTTGTCCAGTTGGTTTTAGACTCAAGAATTTTTTTTCGAACGGTTTGAAACTTACTGTCACAACTTTTTGGTTCAAGGAGATCTTAGTGTGTGAACAAAATTTCTGGTACAACAGGAACCCAAAAAAGGACAAATTTTTATTTCCTACTGTAGGTTTATAAAACAAAAGATAAACTTTTCACAATCAGCAATAAAGTTACAAGTTGACAGAGCCAGGAGAAAGTTAACGAAGACAATTTAGGGAAAAAATCAGTATGTTTTGATTCGCGAGAAAAAAAAAGTGCAACGTTTATCCCTGTGTCTCCTATAGTCTACCAACCGACTTATGTTTTATTTTTCTTCTTTTAAGTTATAACATAGCTTTTTAGTTTTCCTTAAAAACTACCTTTTTAAGAATTATTAAAAAAAAACTAAAATAAGTGAAAAACATTATCTTACAAAGAGAAAAATTATATTTAAACAAAAGAAACCTAAAAGAGATTAACTAAAAACATATATTTGTTGAAAAGAATTTTATTAATACAGTTTTCGCCATCAAAGGTGCATCTAATGAATGTGAATCATTGGACCAAAGGTGATGTGCTAGAAACCTTTTTGTTGAAATTAAATTATATTCTATCAGAATTAGTTTTCCTGTATTGAAAGGTGCAATTGTGGACTATAAAACCAAAGGCTACCCATAGGTTTCATATTTTACAAAAATTTCACAGGCTACTTATGCATAATTTCAACTGATTAGCTATCTTAGACTAATATGATATTTAAAAAAAATAATCCAAAACAAAGACTATTTGCCATGACTTCCGGAAGTTGTCTCCAGTTTTCTCTTCTACGTCTAACTTGAATAACTCAACACTATTAAAACTTTCAAATTGAAATTTTTGAATAAGAAAAGAGACAAACAGAACAACAAATTTATTCCGTATAACAAATTATTAGAAAAAACGCTTAGAAAAATTAGAAATTGTTGAGTAATTGATAATATAGAACAACCCTAATTAAAAGGGAAAAAAATGTTTTTTGTTTACTCTGTGATCCCTCTGGCCTGCTCACCCTACAAGCTCAGTTAAATATCCCTACGGACAATTTATACCACTAAAAGTAGAAAACTGGTTGACCACACTAATCGGGATTTCTTAAGCACACCAATGCTTGTGTAGAGTAATCATTTATATAAATATAATAAACTAAAAATAAAAATATAAACAATTTATCAGAAGTTAGCGTGACTAGTGACAATTTATCAACTCACTTTAAAGCATTAGACTGATCTTGGCGAAGTTCGCAGTAGACAGCAATCTTGAAAGAATGGCGCACATAAAGGTATGCGTGATTTATCTTGTTCAGTTGTTCTCGGTGTGACTTAACTCGCCTAGCTTCACCCAAGTAATAATTTTGGGCCATATCTAAAAAGGCTGACTCTAACCTAAAACAAATAAGGACCATTTTAGACCCACCATAATGAAATCAAATGATAAAAATTAAGGTCAGTTTTTACGTCAAACGAAGCACTAAAACAACCAAGCAGCTCAAACCCTAAAAAGTCTATAAAACAAACAAAAGAGAAAGTCCAGAAAGACAATAGATAAATCGCTATTTCACTATGATCTACCAATCTTTTTTTTTACATTTGATAATAAGATTGAGCATGCATGAGTTACTTAATATTCATATATGGGATTTTTCTGATTTTTATTCAAAAACGGGCACAAAAAACACAAATCGTATCATTCTTGAAGCAAAAGCTTGTACACAATCCCGTTTATAATCTTAACTGAACCAACACTATTTACTAATGATTTTAGTTGTTTCTTCCAAATAAAGAAAAAAATAACGACAGAATAAATTATCTCACTTCTCTCTTTTTCTTTACTTTATCCCACACTCAAAAAATTATCCCCGATCCACAAAAGTCCTCAAAATACTTAGATCACTATATCCAGGCAACGATTCAAATTTCTTCCATTCAAACAAACTTTACAATTTCACGCTCTGACACACTTGAAAATTCACCCCCAAATACGTTAGAAACACCTCTATCCTTCTTTTCATACCCCCAGTAATTATCTAACCATAATCAACAAGGCACCAAAATGCCTTACTTCTATCAGATGAATGTAAATTTTAAATGTAAACGTAAGGAAGAGTCTGTAATTGCGTCAACTTTAAACTTGAACATTAATAAACTCCTAAAAACTTTAATATTTCGATTCTTTTACCATGCAAACGGAAAAGGTTTGCCAAAAAAATAAAGAAAAGGAAGAAAAAAAATTACCACACCACACGAGGAAGAATCTAAACGAGTGGAAAAAAAAACGGATAGACAAAGCAGACATTTTGACAAAAACCTCAATACTAAAAAAAGGAAAAAAATTAAGTATAAAAGAAAAAGTAACGTTTTGAAGTAAACTATGCTGAAACAAAGAAGTGACTGAACAAAAAACAAGCCATACCAAATATTTTAAAAAAGAATCCTTTGGAAGAATTGAAAATCCTTGTATGGCACTGATTGTAATAATATTTTACTTGGTGAGCTAACTAACTAAATATATTTCTGAAGCATCTACTTGCTAAGCTCTACGTATTTGTATTAATATGGATCTTTTAAAGTCAGTTTTGAGCCTTAAGACTCAGGATTTACAGCAGATTCTGACTTTCCTTATCTTTCCACGACCGTCTATTCAGTATGCTGACGCCAATTAGTAAATATTATGTTTTACAAACAACAAAGTCAACACTATTGAGTTTGCTAATAATAACGACAATCGTTCTTATTTTTTTCCTTTTCTTTTTCTTGAGCTGCAGCTTAAAATGACAATACTTTGACCAAACATTATTCAATTGTGTGACTTGGATATCAATCAATAGACTGATTTTTCTTCTTTTAAGCATCTTAAAAAGTGAGCAGATTTCAAGCTTATCTGTTCCTCTTATTTGGAAGAACAGCTATTTTTTCCAATGCCCTTTCATTTCTGGTTATGTACTGTCAAGTTTGCAAGATCCCTAAACAGATAGTATACCCAATAATTAATAATTATCTGCTATTTCTTAGTCCAAGTTTACCTTCGAGTGTATCCATGCAAATGATCAGCGTGAGAAGGAAGAGCAAGTAGATATTTAGCAGGTATATCACAAGCTTGACACAGTATTCCTGCTCTTTCAGCAGCCAATGGATCCTCACCTGGAGGTAACGGAATTCCTCTCTGAATGAGAACAAGAGCTACTTTACACCTCCTTGTGCCAATAATTGATCTAAAAATATATATAACAGAGATTGAAAATGTACTTACTATAAAATAAAGGAACAAAAAAGTAAGAAAACATAAAACAAACATCTATATCATGTCAAATAGCTTAATGGTATTTCTAAACCAAGCAAGAAGACCATTTGGCAACTATGTTTATCATAGTAACTAATATAAAAAAAGACGTATAAGAGTAAAATATGAATAGGAAACGTGTTTATGCTAAGGAAAATGTAAAAAGAAAACAAGGTTATAGAAAGAAAATTTCTGCACCATATTAAAATCAAATGAAAAGTAGAATTTAATTTTGTTGGTTTGAACTCCACCTGTTGGGGGTGCACAATTCGTGCCTCTCAGCAGGCAGTCCCAATCTTGGGCAGAGGAGGAGGGTCGGACAACGGACTTGCAATCTGCTTTCGAGAACCTGAGGAGTACTCTTCTGGGGAAACATTCTCTCGCAGCTGAAACTTTAAAGAAGAGCCTTGGATCTGAACCCTCTACTGACGACGACAACACATGCCCAAGAACATGATTTTTAAAATCAAGAACCTAAAATTTGGTTTTTGGAATCTCCCCACGATGTCTCAGCTATCAATGACAGAACAAGTCAAACAGTTCGTGGTAACGAACTGTAGTAAGGAGCGACCCGGCTCAATAGTAAACGAAACTCTAAAAAACGGAATTTTGATGCTAAAATATACATCAAAAGAATCAGATTTTCATGCTGATTTTAAATATATAAGTTTCATCAAATTTAGTCATCAAAAGTTACGAGCCTGGAAAAATTTGCCTTATTTTAGAAAATAGGGGAAAACACCACCTAAAAGTCACAGTAATGTTAACGAAAAGAAAAAAAAGTTAACGAAAATCACACCATCGCATTCGGCGCATCAGAGAACCCTATAACAAAATTTTCAAGCTCCTATCTACAAAAATGTGGAATTTCGTCTTTTTTGCCAGAAGACAAATCACGGGTGCGTGTTTATTTGTTTGTTTCTTTTTCTTTTTTTTCCCAGGGGTCATCGTATCGACCAAGTGGTCCTAAAATGTCGCAAGAGGGTTCATTCTAACGGAAATGAAAAGTTCTAGTGCCCTTTTTAAGTGACCAAAAAAATTGGTGGGCACCTACGCCCCCTCCCACGCTCATTTTTTCTCCAAAGTCAACAGATCAAAATTTTGAGATAGCCATTTTGTTCCGCATAGTCAAAAACCATAATAGCTATGTCTTTGGGAATGACTTACTCCCCCACAGTCCCTGGGGGAGGGGCTGCAAGTTACAAACTTCGACCAGTGTTTACATATAATAATGGTTATTGGCAAGTGTACAGTCGTCTTCAGGGGATTTTTGTTTTGGGGGTGGGGGTGGGGTTGAGGGGAGGGGGCTATGTGGGAGGATCTTTCCTTGGAGAAATATGTCATGAGGGAACAGAAATTCAATGAAAAGGGCGCAGAATTTTCTAAAATTACTATAAAAAAAAACAATGAAAAAATAAACATGGAAAAGTTTTTTCAATTGAAAGTAAAGAGTAGCATTGAAACTTAAAACGAACAGAGATTATTACGCATATGAGGGGTTCTAAAAATACTTTAGCATAAAGAGTGAGGTATTTAGGAGAAGATAAATACCTCGCTCTTTATGCTATAGTATTTTTAGTAATTTCAACTATTTATTCACCTTTCTGATTCAGGGGTCATTCTTAAAGAATTGGGACAAAACTTACGATTTAGTGTAAAGAACAAGGTATTAACGAGGGTACAAACCCCCTCATATACATAATAAAAATTAAAGAATATAAAAGTTTGTTACGTAAGTTAATTCTTAAGTTACGTATATTTTTTACTAATAAAAAAATTCGTTAAAAATTAAAATTTATAGTTGCCTTTTTATGTAACCGAAAAAAATTGCATGGCAACTAGGCCTCCTTCCCCATCCCTTATTTCTCAAAATCGTCTGATCAAAACTAAGAGAAAGCCATTTAGCCAAAAAAGGAATTAATATGCAAATTTCATTTTAATAATTTATGTGTGGAGAGCCAAAATCAAACATGCATTAATTCAAAAACGTTCAGGAATTACATAAAGAAAACTAGTTTTTTTAACTGAAAGTAACGAGCGACATTAAAATTTAAAACGAACAGAAGTTACTCCGTATATGAAATGGGTTGTCCCCTCCGCAATCTCTTGCTCTTTACGCTAAAGTTTGACTCTTTGCCACAATTCTGCTTTTTAAAACAATTAAAAGCTTTAGCGTAAAGAGCGAGGGATTGCGGAGGGGACAACCCATTTCATATACGGAGTAATTTGTGTTCGTTTTAAGTTTTAATGTCGCTCCTTACTTTCAGTTAAAAAAACTAGTTTTCTTTATGTAATACTCCAGGAGATGCGCAGATACCATCTAGACATCCTGGCACTGTCCGAAGTAAGATGGACTGGCTCCGGAGAGAAACAACTTGACGATCGTTCTACGACCCTCTACAGCGGCGCTGAAAGTAAGAATGAACAAGGAGTTGCACTCATCATGACGAGGAAAACCTCAAAATCTCTCTTGAAATGGACTCCTATATCCCCAAGAATTCTAATATCACGTTTCACTGGACGACAAGCAAAACTTTACGTAGTAGTCTGCTACGCCCCCACTAACGTCACAGAAGTCAAGACCAAAGAAGAATTCTGCCACACTCAACAGGTGGTGGTCAATAACATTCCGAAATATGAAATCATGTGCATTCTAAGCAACTTAAACGCCATCGTTGGCAACGACGAGTCCTACTGCCCACAGGTACTCGGTAGGCACGGCATGGGCGTGCGTAACGAAAATGGAACGATGCAGATCGACTTTACAATGGCTAATAAATCTGGTGATAGGAGGGAGCCTTTTTCCTCATAGAGACGTCCACAAGTATTCATGGACCTCCCCTGGTGAAGCAGTTAGAAACCAGGTCGACCACTGTCTAGTCAACCGGAAGTTCCGCTCTAATATGCAAGATGTGAGAGCATATAGAGGTGCCGACGTTGGATCAGACCACAGCCTGCTAGTAACCAAATTTTCCCTGAAGTTGAAGAGGAAGGAGAAAAAGACACCCAATTCAGGACCCCAATTTGATTCTGATAAGCTCCTAGACAAAACGACCAGGCATGAGTTCGTTACCGAACTTAGCAAAAAGTTCGCAGCACTCTACATCAGTCACCAAGACGACCAGGAGATGATATGGGACCAGAAAAAGAACCTCTACATTGAGTCGGCAATCAAGACCCTTGGGCACCGCATGAAACCGAAGGACCAGTGGCCACCGGCACGCACTTGGCAGCTCATAGAGGAGAGGAAAGTCGCAAAACTTCAGATCCTTGTCTATCATGACGCAAATCAGATCTACAAGACCAAGAACTACAGACGGATTGATAAATCTGTCAAAAAGAGCGCGCGCCAAGACAAACGCCAGTTTGTCTTGGCCTTTGCTACGTAGCAGAGGCCGCGAAAGCTGAAGAAGCTGCTAAGAATGGAGACAGCAGGTTGTTGTACAATATAACGAAAGAGATTATCGGGAAGAAGAGAGTCAGGGATGGTCCGGTGAAGGGCAAAAATGACATACTGGTTACCAGTCTCGAAGAGAAGAAGGAGGTATGGGCCAACCACTTCGACCAAATCCTGAGAAGACCACCCCCAGACGAGCCAATATCATCCCCAGAAGATCCTCAGATCTCACTAGACATCAACACCAAGCCCCCGACTGAGGACGAAATTTTGAAGGCAGTCAAAAAGCTGAAAAACGGTAGATCACCAGGAGACGACCGCATCACGGCAGAAATGCTGAAATGCTCCATGGACACCTGTGTCAACTATTGGAAAGACTTCTTCGGAACCATCTGGATAGCAGCAAAATTACCCTCAAAATGGAAAAACAGTATGCTCGTGAAGCTCTTCAGGAAGGGTGATGCCGCGCTCTGTAACAACTGGTTAGGCATCAGGCTGCTCTCGATTCCTGGCAAGCTGTTGTCCCACATTATCCTGTCCCGAATACAGCGTCACCTAGATGAATACCTGCATGATGAACGGCATGGCTTCTGCCCAAACCGCTCATGTATAGACCTGATATTCACCCTGCGAATGCTCGCGGAGGGGAGCTCTGAATGGCGCAATAAACTCTACATGATCTTCATAGACTTCGAAAAAGCGTTCAACTCATTAGACCGCCAGTCTCTCTGGAAGCTCCTTCACCACAATGGTATCCCCGACATCATAGTAAATCTCATCACGGCGATGTATGAAGATATAACCTGTTGTGTGAAGACAGCAGAAGGAAATTCGCGTAAATTTTCCATCCTCTCCGGGGAGAAATAAGGATGCGTGCTATCTCTGCTATTTTTATCAGTCGTCATCGACTTCGTATTGAGGAGCGTCGACTCAATGGGCTACTCCTAAATGATCGCCTGCTGAGAAACCTAGATTTTGCTGATGATATTGAAATCCTCAAAACCAGCAAACCACGGCTTCCAGCGCTGCTCACGAGCGTTCAACAAAAAGCAGAAAGTTTTGGACTCAATATCAACACAAGAAAAATCAAATGCATGGCAACTAGTAATTCATCTATGAACATCAAATGTGATGACAACGACGTGGGACAAGTGGTCCCTTTCAAATATCTTGGCAGAAAAAAAGTTTGGAGGTCAACTACTTTCTCTCTCCAGCTTAAGCTCCACCTGTTCAACAGCAACGTCCTGCCCCTCCTCCTCTATGCACCTGGAGCCAAGAACAATATCAACCAAAACAAGAGAGGAGAATTCAGTATTTTGAAAACATGTGCCTACATAGACTTCTCGGCATCCACTGGAGCCAGAAAGTAACGAACGAGCACATTAGAAACAGCACAGGTAAACTGTCCCTCATCGAGACCATACGAAGGCGTAGATAGAGCTACCTTGGAAACGTGCTGCGCATGGAAGATTCCGGAATCCCCAAATCGACATTTTTCTGGTTATCTGAAAGCACCCCCTGTAGAGGAAGACCCGAAAATACACTCCGTCATACCTATAACAACGACCTGCGGCATACTCACGCCTCAATACAGCCAGAGTGTGAAGATACCGTCGCAGCCACAAGTTCCAGAGACGACTGGAGACTCTTCTTCGATGCCCTGGGCCCATCTGAAGGCACAGGAGGATCTAAGGTCTAAAGTAAGGTTAGACCTGAACATTTCGTATTAAATAATTGTTGTATAAACTTCTAAAAGGGCTGGTTTGATAGGGAACTGAAACGGTTACAGCCTCTTTTGATAGTCGAAAAAGATTGGAGGGCAACTAACCCCCTCCTATGTCCGCCATTTCCTCAAATACATCCAATCAAAATTTTGAGACAGCTATTTTGTTGAGCGTAGTTAAAAGGTCTGCAAATTACGTCTTTGAGGATGAAGTCCCCTCCTCCCCACAGCCCTCAGGGCAAGGGTTGTAAATTATGCCCTGGAAACATATAAGTTTTTATAGAAAGGGTAGTCGTATAAAATTTCGGAGGAGGTCCACTGGATTGGTAATCAGAAGTTCTAGTTCCCTTTTTAAGATTGGAAGTGATGGAGGGACGATACCCTCCCCCAGACCTCGTATGATCCCGAAATACGTCTGATAGAAGTTTGGAGATGGCCATCTGTAGTCGTAGTAACTTCAAAAAAGGTTCATTCGATTGGAAATTGAAAGGGTCTTTTTTAATAGTCAAAAGTGATTGGAGGGCAACAAGTCTCCCCCCCCCCCATGCGCATCAATTCACAAAACAAATCTTATCAAAATTTTAAAATGTTCAGCGAAGTTGAAAGGTTTAGAAATTATGTCTATGAGGATGACAACCCCCCCCCCTCATCCCATCCCTCAGCAAAAGAGTTACAAGTTATGCACCGAGGGTATATAAGGACATTATGGAAAGGGTGGTCGTATAACATCCGGAGAGGGCTCATCGGATTAAAAATCAGATGTTCTAGTTCCCTTTTTAAGAGACGAAGTGATCAGGGACAGCAGCCCCCCTCCACCTACGTCATATTTTCCAAAAATGCATCTGATACAAATTCTGAGATAGCCATTTGTTCAAAAATAATTCAAAGAGCATATAACAAGGTCATTGGGGTGGACAGAATCCCCACCGTCTGGGGGGGTAAGGGTTGTAAATTATGTGATAGGGGCATATAAGGTTTTTATTTAAGGGGTGATCGTGTGAACTTCAGAAGAAGCCCATGTGATTTGCAATGTAGAGTTATAGTTCCCTTTTAAGAGTCAAACATGATGGAGAGCAACTGACCCCTCTCCCTGGCATCTTCTTTTCCCAAAACACATTCAACTGAAATTGTGAGATTGCCATTTTATTACCAATAGTCCAAAAATAGTATAACAATGTCTCTAGGGTGGACAGAATCCCCCACAGCCAACGGACAAGGGTTGTAAGTTATGCCTGGGGCATTTAAGGTTTTTATGGAACGGGTAGTCGTATAAACTTTGGATCGGATGGAGGTCATTTGTTTGCAAGTCGAAAGCTTAAGCGTATGAGTAAAAAATGAATGGAGAGCAATCAGCCCCCCCTCAAGCCTATCATTCCCCAAAACATATCCGATCGAAATTATAAGAATACTAGCTGTTGGGATGGCACTTCGCGCCACCCCAACACCTAGTTGGTGGGGGCGCTTCGCAGCCCCCCAAGCCCCCCCCCGCGCGTAAGTCGTTACGCGCCATATTAGTTACGCGCCATTGTAGTTGTGTCCCTATGTCCCACCTGTGAATATAGATATATATATATATATATATATATATATATATATATATATATATGTTTTTAACTACGTAAAACTTGCGAATATACAACATTCTTTGCTGTCCCATTTGTCTCTGTGTCCCGGTCGTCATTTATATTCCCTGTGTCCCGGTCGTCATTTGTGTCCCGGTGTCCCAGTCTGTGATTTCTCTTTGAGTGTCCCGGGCGTCATTTATATTCCTTGTGTCCCGGTCGTCATTTATATCCCCCTGTGCCCCCCGGCGTCCCCGTTGTAGTTGTGTCCCTGTGTCCCGGTCGTCATTTATATTCCCTGTGTCCCGGTCGTCATTTGTATCCCGGTGTCCCGGTCTGTATATACATTCGTTTTTTAGTTTTGTTTTTCTCCTTTATTTTTCATTTTTTTCCTTTTTTATTTTTTTTATTTTTTAGTTTTTTAAGTTTTTTAGCTTTTTTAGTTTTTTTATTAGTTTTTAGTTTTTTTTTCTTTTTAGTTTTTTTGTAGTTTTTACCTTTTTTTTAGTTTTTTTAGTTTTTTTTTACTTATGTCCTGGTCGTCATTTATACTCCCTGTGTCCCGGTCGTCATTTGTATCCCGGTGCTTTGTTGATGGTGATTGCTAATCGAACATTCCTTTTGTCCCGATCGCTTTCTCTTTGAGTGTCGTCATTTATATTCCCTATGTGCCGGTGTCCCGGTCGTCATTTGTGTCCCGATGTCCCGGTCTGTAATTTCGTCAGTTGAAAACATGACGTAAGTCGACACACAAACATGACGTCACCCGACAGACAGACCCACACAGACACAGACAACTTATTTTATATATATAGATTATCTTGTTCAGCATTTCGTTGTTTATACATAGTTCGTTGTTTATACATAGCATTTGTTAATGAGAAAAGTATGCATGTCTGAACTTTACTTTCCAAGAAGACGAAGATTATTCAGGTGAGCCTTTCAGAGAATATTGAGGGGAGTGTTACAGTAAATCAAAGTACGTTATCTATATATGGATTGTCAAAAGGGTGCAACACAGGAATAACAGAGCATTTTAATTTGAAAAATTGAGGAAATGATAAGGGAGATGATCAAAAAGGCAAAATTTGCATGCTACCATTACTACCGCAACTACCACCACTTCTCTATTTACAGTATCAAGGGGGAATTTAAACTAAATCAAAAGACACTATGTGCATGCACATTGTCATAATAGCGTATCTCAAGAATTCATTGGGAACTTTCAAAGAATACTTTAAGGGGAAAATCATATAACCAAAAGATAATATGTGCACACTACTGCTAATACTACTGTTACTGCTACATTTACTACAACTACTACTTCTTTTGCAACTACTTGTAGGGCTAAGAGCATTCAGAAGAAAATTTCAATAAATATATGAATATACTAGTTATCAATGCGACCTATCAGCAATGTCATACAAATGGGTAATTGTATTAAGTTGAAACTTCAAGGCCTTGATGCGAGGGATGTTCTATAGACCAAAAGGCAATAGGTTAATACTACTGCTGCTAGTAGTACTACCGCTATTCAATACTATTGTTAGTAACATCAATACTAATACTGCGACTACTACTTAAACTATGCCTAAGGATATGAAGGTGAAATTTTCAAGAAATTTTCAGGGAGGAGATTTAATTCAATTAAATCCTTGAATGAAATTTCAAGGAATATTTAATTTCAATAAATATATGAACATACTAGTTATCAATGCAACCTATCAACAATGTCATACAAATGGGTAATTGTATTAAGTTGAAACTTCAAGGCCTTGATGCGAGGGATGTTCTATAGACCAAAAGGCAATAGGTTAATACTACTGCTGCTAGTAGTACTACCGCTATTCAATACTATTGTTAGTAACATCAATACTAATACTGCGACTACTACTTAAACTATGCCTAAGGATATGAAGGTGAAATTTTCAAGAAATTTTCAGGGAGGAGATTTAATTCAATTAAATCCTTGAATGAAATTTCAAGGAATATTTAATTTCAATAAATATATGAACATACTAGTTATCAATGCAACCTATCAACAATGTCATACAAATGGGTAATTGTATTAAGTTGAAACTTCAAGGCCTTGATGCGAGGGATGTTCTATAGACCAAAAGGCAATAGGTTAATACTACTGCTGCTAGTAGTACTACCGCTATTCAATACTATTGTTAGTAATATCAATACTAATACTGCGACTACTACTTAAACTATGCCTAAGGATATGAAGGTGAAATTTTCAGGGAGGAGAGAAGATGAACTGAATCAGAATACACCCTCTGTATACAGGTTGTTGAAAGGGGGCAAAAGCAATATCTTAGGAACAGTTTGATGTATGAGGTTGAAACTAAAAGGGCTTGTTATGAGGGATGTTGAACTAACAAAAAGAAAATATTTGCATCCTAATGCAACTTCTTCTATTCATACTACGGTTACTGTTACTATTATTGCGACTTTTTTTACTACCACTGCCACTAAAGCTTAGGCTACTACAATTAATTCTACTGCTACTACTAGTACTAAAGCTATTAAAAGTAGGGATATTAACGAAAAAAATTTGGAATATATAGAAACTCTATGGAACTAATTCGAAACACACTATGCCCACATAGGTTGTCAACCTGACGCATCAGAAATACTTCAGGAACAGTTGATGGTATGTATTAAGATGAAACTTTGAAGGGGATGTTGAAGAAACCAAAGGTGCTGCAAATACTGCAAAATACGTTTTAAATGTTTTCACTTTTCTTATTTTCATAAATAAAAAATTATCAAAATTTGAAGGAATAAATATTGGTATATGTCAATTAAACTGACAATCCACGGTCATTTGTTTTTTCGTTTCTTTTTCCAGTAAAGCACAAATTATGTTCTGTTCTTGAGCAGACATGGGGGTTATCAGGCCTACTCATATTAATTTTGCTCGTTTTGTGTTTGACTTGGCTATTTATTGAAATTTCTATTTGTTTTGAGTTTTACTTATTTATTGATAAAGATTTTTGGTAGTTTTATGCTTGAAAGATTATTTGACTTCATTTCTGCTCATTCTTGGCTTAATGGAACTCCTTAGTTTTCTTTCAGAAACTTGTTTTGTGGAAAAGTTTTTAAAATAATTAAAAATAAAACAGGTTTACGAGGAACAAGAAAGAGGAATTCCCATGAGGAGAGGGTCAGAACAGGAGAATTATAAAACTATGTGTTTCTACTGCCTTTCTCCTGCCACCCCTTGGTGCTAATGGTTGTTTTTGCTTATTTATATTTTTCCATCACTTTGGAGCTTGGTCAGTGTAGAGAAGCCACTGTCACACTTTGGTTTTCAAATTACAGAAATTAAAAGTTGGTGATACAGCAGGAATTGACCATTTTTTTGTTGTCTAATCATACAGATTAGAACTACTACTGCAGTCATGGTTCAAACAAAGTATGGCATGCCAAAATTTCTGATGAAAGAAGATTGGCAAAGGGGAGGGGTGCATGACCCATGTACCAACTCTGTTCAATATAAAGATTGGAAACCCTTGCATTTTGCCTACATGTCCACTTTTCAGCTAAACAGTTAGCAGTTGGGGAAGAGCAAGTACAACTTAGACTTACCTGGTATTTGCACCAAGTCACATATTAGCTTAATTTTGTAGTAAGTCAGAATATCACTTGCGTTTTTGCACCAAATTAAGACTTGACAATTCTTCTCCACATTTCATAATTTTATTAATGTTATTGAATGTTTTTTCGAATTTTTTTTTTTTTCACATGTACTTGCTGACCATTCTCATATGATTTGAAGACAGATTCTTCATCCTTTGGATTTTTGGCTATTTTTATTTTAAAAAGTTCTTGTTTACATTGCTAGCTTGTTCATTCAGTGGTAATTGCTGATTTTCTGCTGTTTTTTTTTATTTTATTTTTGTCAAGCAATGATGAAAATTATGTTTAATTATTTTCTTTTAAAATTTTGATTTGTTTTAATTTCTATGAACTGCTTATTGCTTGTTTGTTTGTTGTTGTTGTTTTTGGCCAAGAAATTCAAATTTGGCAGCTATTTACTATGAAAATCACTTCTCAGAGCAAATCTTATTGATTTCCAAGCTTAGAAAATGGAAAATTTTTTGACAATTCAAAACATTAGATGGTATTCCTAAGTTTTATCCAAGAAACATGAGCAGTACTCATAAATCAAGAACCCTTGCCAAAATATTATGTTAACTATTAAGAATTATTGTAGGATAAAATAGCCAAAACTACAGCAGAGTAAGAAAAACAAAACATAGGTCCCCGCATAAATAAGAACTACTATGAATTTAAACATATTGAAGGAAAATATATCATTTTCCACCAATATTCAGCTGATTTACTTTAATTGTTGAACTTTTTCAATGACTTCAGCCTTTTTTTCTGGCCAAGCAGGATCATTCCAATCCAGGTCTGCAAAACATACAACAACAGCAGGTATTTGATGGACATGCTTTTGTAGCCAAGTAGATTTCAGGATTCCTTTAGGAATGCACCATTCATAAGAAGTCCTCTAAAAATATTTACATGTAAATGTTTGTGGAACTATAAATTAAACAAAACAGGCATAACAATAGATGAATAAATAGAGTGGAATTAAATAAATTTGTTTTGTTTTTTGTAGAGCCACTTCATATGGAGGATATGGTTATGTAAACTTTGGAGGGGACTTATTCAATCGGAAATCAGAAGTCCTAGTGCCCTTTTTAAGAATCAAAAGCGTTGACAGGGCAACTAGCCCCCCCCCCCCTGCCTTCTCCAATAAAAATTTTCAGATAGCCATTTTGTTCAAAATAATCTAAAGATAAAATATACCTTAGAGATTGGCAAAATCCCCACAGCCTCCAGATCAAGGGCTGTAAGTTATGCAAGCTATTCATTGTCAACATATAAGGTTTTCATGGAAGGGGTGGCTCTATAGACCCCAGAGAAGGCTCATTCAATTTTAAATCAGTAGCTCTAGTTCCCTCTTTAAGAGTCAATAGTGATCAGGGGGATCCAATCCAATCTGCACTTTGTGCAGATATTATCCAATTTGCACTCTTTGGAGGCGGTGGTATTATTAACTTTAGAGATGACTCATTTGATTGGAAATTGAAAGTTAGATGAATAAATACAGTGGAATTAAGTAAATTCATTGTTGTTTTTTTTTGCAGAGGCACTTCATATGGAAGGGGTGGTTATATAAAGTTTGGAGGGGACTTATTCAATTGGAAATCAGAAGTCCTAGTGCCCTTTTTAATAGTCAAAACTATTCACAAGGCAACCAGCCCCCTCCCCACACCCTTTTCCCCCAAATACTTTCAATCAAAATTTTGAGATAGCCATTTCGTTCAAAATAGTCTAAAGATCAAACAACTATAACTCAAGCATTGAAAATTGGCCCCTGGGGGACCCAGGGCTGTAGCTTATCCAATATGCACTCTGTGGAAAGGGTGGTATTACTAACTTTAGAGATGACTCATTTGATTGGAAATTGAAAGTTTCAGCTCCTTTTTCAAGAGTCAGAAGCGGTCTAAGAGGGGAGGGGGGGGGGGGGGTAACCAGCCTTCCCTAAATTCATCTAGTCAAAATTTTGAGATATTCATTCTGTTCAAAATAGTCCAGTGTCAAAATAACTATTCTTCAAGGGTTGAACCCCCCTACCCTACAGCCCCCAGGGGAAGGGTTTTAAATTATGCTGGTTGCTCATTGTTGCTTTGATACATTTAATACTATGAAAAAAAAATTACCTTGAAATGGGAAATGCTAAAAACTTGAAACATGGGTGCTGAAAAACTTGAAACATGGGCAATGAAAATCAAACAGAAATTTTATTTGTTAATACCAAAGAAGTTTTTTTTTTAAGTGAAGGCCATTTTCTAAACTTAAGATCAGCTGAAGTAAATCTCTATAATAATTCAAGCTCAAAACAACCAGAAATTACTACTAAAGAATAAATGAAACCCAAAATGAACAGAAATTAAATAAACAATTGTAGCAAACAAACATGCACAAATAGAAATGGATAAACAAAATCCGCTGAAGTAAATCTTTATAATAATTTAAGCTCATAACAACCAGAAATTACTACTAAAGAATAAATGAAACCCAAAATGAACAAAAATTAAATAAACAATTGTAACAAACAAACATGCACAAATAGAAATGGATAAACAAATTTTACAAGTAAAACTTAAACTCAACATACAAATCAAGCTTAAAGTGAACAAAAACCACTTCAAACAAGAGTTTGGCTGCTGCCTTGTTCCCTAGTGGTGAAATAGAGATAAAATTACTTAGCTTAATTAGACTGCAAACCCAACTATAGAGTTTCATCATAAGACAGAGTCCTTCAGAGGGGTAAATTGTAGGGGTTGACACAAGACCTTTCCAGGCAATAATTTAGGCGTTAATTTGGATCTATATTTGAAAACTACATTTACATAATTGCACTAGGCCTACCTTCAGTAAATTCGTTTTTAGGCCTATCTAAATTTGCTAGCTACAAGATGAACACACCAATTGATGTATCTTTCAATGCCCTTTCAAAATATACTAATCAATGTCACATATATTCAACATGTCCCTGACCAAAAAGTCAGTACCAAATGACTAGAGAACAGCAAATTTTATACCAATTTTTAAGAAAAGTGACAAGGATAACCAGGAAATTATCAACCAGTAAGCCTAACCTCAGCCATTTGCAAGATCATGGAAGGTATCATTAACCATGCTCTAATAAACTATTTAGAAGAAAATACTCTTATTAGCAATAGACAACATGGATTTTGCAGAGGCAGGTCAATTGACACCAACTTTATTCAGTCATATGATTATGCAACTAAAATTTTGGATATGGGTAAACTGGTCAACATTATCTTACTTGACCAAGCCAAAGCCTTTGACAAAGTTGAACACTCATACCTGATGCTGAAGCTTAAAGCTTACCAGGTGCATGAGGATGTGATTGATTGGAGCATTCCAAACTGGAAGATCTCAACATGTCATGATCTACACAAATAATGGCGATCCAATTTTCTCCTTCACTTCCCTGGTAAGTGGCGTCCCAAAGGGAACCATCCTTGGGCCAACGTTGTTCAGCATATATATTAACGACTGTACAACCTATCTATACAACCTTTTAACATTATATGCTGACAACTGTAAGCTCATTTGGCCTGCTGTAACTGAAAAAGAAAGAGCCCGCATTCAGCTGGACCTTGACAGGCTATCCTCCTGGTCATCAACTTGGGCCCTAAAATTCAATGCAACTAAATACAAGGTACTGCACTTAGGGCCCAACAACCCCCACCATCCCTACCATATAGGGTGTGATTGGTTGGAAGCAGTTGCTGAGAAGAGAGACATAGGCATCATTGTGGACAAGGATTTAAAATTCCACAGCCACACTCAGGCTGCAAAAGCTAATTGAGCTCTTGGACTCATTAAGCGCTCTTTTGTAACCAGAAAGTCATGTGTGGTTACAAAACTTTATAAAGCCCTTGTCCATCCCCACCTTGAGTTTGGCTTGACTTTGGCCTTTCCCCAAAATAAAATGGACACAAGAGCCCTTGAAAGTGTCCAAAGGAGAGCAACCAAACTGGTCTGTGGCTTAAATAATGCCCCTTACCAGGATCGCCTAAGGGGTCTGAGACTTCCAACCCTCATGTATTGAAGATATAGAGGAGATGTGATCATGGCATGCAAAATTTCCAAAACCGGTCACCTGATGCAGATTTTCACCCCCTCCCTGGCTAACAATTCAAGAGGTCACAGTCTGAAGTTTCACCTGCCTGGATGTCAGAGAAGGGAACAATGTGGCTTCTTTTCCATTCAGGTGGTCCCTGTCTGGAACAGCCTATGCAAGTCTACCATCCAAGCTGAGACTCCCCATTCCTTCAAGGCTGGAGTCAACAGGGACTGGGAGAGGGCTGAGTGGAGGCTGGACTGGGAAGCTAAGCCAACATAATTACATCATTCACCACCAGCAAGAACTACAGGAGGATCTACCACCTTATCTCACTGGGAAATGCAATTTAAGGTAATGTATATCATAGCCTTTTCTAATAGGGGGTAGATATAATCTCAGCCCTAGGCTACACACATAAACATTTTCTAACTTCTAGGGATTGAATTATTGTTTACACTAACTTTTCATCAACAGACAGTTCACAGAGCCAAATAGGCTACAATCAATTGAAAACAGCATAAGCAAACTAGGCCACCTAGGGCTATATTTAACCAAATGAGAGGAAGGCAGGGGAACTGAGGCAGACTTGTGAAGACAAAAGTTAGTGTATTTGTAAAGAGGCTTGAAAGTTGTACCAAATGGTATGACAATCTTTTAGCTAGTAAACTAATACAATAAGTTCTACCCTGGGCCTACAATCACCCTGCTTTTCAAGATAGCCAACATTGTTTCATCTACAATTTTTCTACTCAATTTAACATCAAACAAGGTAATTGTTCAGTGGTTGACCACTTCTGAAGGAAAAATATAAACAAATAAAAGTAGCACTAAACATAAAGATTTTTGTAGTTTCTGGTGCAAGATAAAGTCTTAGAATTATGCCAATACAAAAAAAAATGAAAAACCAAAACAAAAAATTATTGTTCCAAAATAAGGGCCATCTTCCTATTATTCAGATAAGGCTATCATATTTTCTCTCATTGTTTTCTATTGTTTCAAAATTATTCCAAACAATATTTACAATAAAAATTCAATTTCAACACATGGAAAACTACAAGTTATTTCATCCTTTTAAAAACACTAAAATCTATTTTAAAGCATGATATTATCACAAGAGTCAATAGAATAGAGAAATAGATTATTGGGGCTTTATTATTTGGGTACTATTATAGATTATACAGGAACCTCTGAGGGGGGGGGGGGTATATTATCAGGAAGGTTAACCATATTATCTATAAATAGGGCTAACATTAAATGTGAAATCTGTGGAAAATTTGTCATTTGGGTCACTAATAAGATAGCTAAAAATAGAATTACTATTAAAATCAGAATTTCATCTTGAATCAAAATGTAACTGTAATTTGTGTTGGGAATGACCTTTACCACCACTAACCCCCCTATTTGGCAATATATAGCTATATATAATTCAGAATATATATATATAAATATACATATATATAGTTCATATACATATACAGCTGAATATATATAATTCATCTGTACAGGCCTATATTTCCATATTAGGGGGCTGGGGTGCAAAATTTATTTCTGTCACAAATAAATATTACATTTGTATTCAGGTACAAAATAATTTCTAATTTAATCTGGTTTGGTCCCTGATATGCCTGCTAAATTTCAATGCCCTAGCTTATCTGGAAGTGCCTGAACTAGCAAAACCAGGACAGACCAGCCAACAGAATTTGCAATTGCTATGTCACTTGGTAAATAGGCCTACCAAGTGCCATAAAAAGGCATCAAGTGGTATGTTCACTTTATTGGTAGGCCTAACTCAATTATATGAACTGCAAAATATTTACTAAACTACAAACTCAAATATGCTATATGTCAGTACTATATGTCACTTGGTAAATACCAGTGCCATAAAAAGGCATCAAGTGGTATGTTCACTTTATTGGTAGGCCTAACTCAATTATATGAACTGCAAAATATTTACTAAGCTACATACTCAAATTTACCTAGGCTATATTTCACAGCTATCCCATTAGGCTAATTGCTAAATTTGCCAAATCTAAAGGTTCTTTGTATCTTGGTTTAGCATGCTTCCTGCAGAACATACTAACCACTAATATTTATCTTAGAGAAACTATAGAGAATAAATGGCAATTTATTCTTCTAGTTACAAAATTTACTTCAGGTTTTCCTTGAGGTATTTGTGTTTCCAAATGGTCTATTTTTATATAATTGATGGTCCTCTGGTCAACATTAGTCAGCAACTCCCATAAAATTTTATTTGAAATAATGGAAGTGTTTAGTCCAAAAACAGCTACTAAAGGAAGAAAACTGAGCTTCAACTCTTCTGGCAGCAACTCATCCATTTCCCTGTCTTTTTTTTGATAGTCTAGAATCTATTCAAACAAGTACACAGTGTTGCCTGATCGTGAACCAATAGGTAAGCCGCAGCCTTTGAAAAACAAGCCAAATATAAGCCAGATAATTGTTTGCCCAAAATCTAACTTTTCTTTTAAAGGTGTCCAAGTTTTGACAATTGTTTTATAGGACATTTTCCCGTGCTTCCACAGAAAGTTTGTGGCACGAAAAGAGCGTTTCCACGGCCTTTCATGTGGCCCACAAGCGCGTTTCTGCCACCAACAAGATTTTTGTGGCTCAAATTCGACAAGCAGCTACTGAGGGGATTGTCGCTTTTGTGGCTCAATTTTGGTGGTAAATTCAAATTTGGCAACAAAATAAGGTCAAAACAATAGAGTAAAAACTTTTCAAGTATGTGCACACAAATCTGAACATTGTTTTTGCACGGAATGGTAAGGACGAAGGGCTGGAGTTCTATTTATTGATATATACATGATTTTTATTTATATATTCAGACATTTGAATTTATTGCCCTAAAACATACAAAACGGCGTTTCCGCGAATTTCAACTTGTGGCTCGACTGAGTGGCACACAATCGTGTTTCCGCAAAAAAAAAATTAAGAAGTGTGGCCCACAACTGTGTCACGGAAAATGCCTATAAAAATACTCACGACTATTCAGGTCCTTTCATTATTCATAAAATATTCTATTCATTATCTACCTTCCAATTCGTTCCTAGCCTGAGGAAGTTCAGTTTCAGTGTAGAGATTATTTGAGGCAGCATTTAAGACGTTTTTCCATGCTCCAACAAATAGTTTGTTTGTTGTGGAATTGTGGCTCGACAAGAGTGTTTCCACGGTCGTTCGTGCTACCCCATAAGTGCTTTTCCGCGACCAACAATATATTCATGGCTCACTTTATGAATCAAATTCGACAAACAACTGGGGAGGTGATTTTCGATTTCGTGGCTCGATTTTGGCGGAAATTCAAATTGAGTAGGAAAATAGTGTCTAAATAATAAAATTATCTACTTTTTCAAGCATACAAACAAAAAACTGAGGATGTTATTTTGTAAAGAATGGTAAGGATGTAAGCCTGGAGTTCCTTTATGGAGATTTTACATGAACATAATTTTTATTTTCAGACATTTGAATTTACCGTTAAAAAAATAGACAAAACGGGATTTCCGCGATATCCAACTTGTGACTTGACTGTGTGACACAAAATCATGTTTCAAACATGTTTCCGACAAACAATTAGAAGTGTATGGGCCGCAATTCTGTCAAGGAAAAACGTCTTTAGTAGAATTGCCAGAAACCACTACCCCGAGTGGAACTATATAGACTTTACACAAATTACCGCGCACTATCTGCACAAAATGCTAGACCGTGCTTACTTTCCTGTGCAATAATATGGGTAAAATTAATGACAAGGACATCCACTGGCTTGATTTCTCCTGTGTTAGTTCGAGCACTATCCGTGTGTGTGCTGCAATTTCTGTATCCCACAATTTTACTGAGTCAGACCTCTGATTACTTTATAATGACACTCTGTGACCCAAGGCGTTTTAATGCCAGCATTTCGATTCATTTAGAGGTTCTTTTTGGCGCAATAGAGTTATTGTCTTAAAATTGTGCCCCAATCCTTAGGCTATGCATCTGTTGGATGGAATGATGCATTAGTTAATAACGACCCTAACCCGCAGGCAAAATTAGTACAAAATCATTAGATCATTGGTTTATTATCACATAGATACACAGTAAAACATCAGATTATTGGTATATTATCACAAACATTCATAAAATTATTGGACTCACTTTGTGTAAAGTCAAAGCTTTGGAATATAATCTTTTTTCCAATCAATGATAAAACGCACTTAAAGGGCTACGAAAGATACACAAGGAACACAATCGTACTTTTATCTTCATCACAAGTCAATTCCAGAGTCAAAATTGGCTATCACAAACCACAATACGTCCCTGGGACGCAAAATAAACGTTCAACGCATCAACGTAACAATAGCATAAACAATCAACGCAAAATAAACGTTCACCTAACAAAGAGCACAAAGGTAGGAATGTTGAGCCTAGTGCCAATGCCGATGCCTTAGACTCCATAAGTTGTACGCCTTTACACTATACAGCTGAAAAAGGAAACCTAGATGTTTGTCAGATATTAATTTGAAATGGTGCAGCAATATACGTCAAAGATAATAGGGGTAAATCAGATAAAAGAAATGAGGATGTCCCCTAGACTGCTGATATGGACTTAAATCTAGACTACAGTAAAATGAAGAAGAAGGCAAAGAAGAGCAAAAAGGATTTGAAAGCCGTACTTGAAGATATTGAGGGATCAGAGCAAGGAGGCGTTGAAACCATTATTACCACTGAAGAAAAAGAGTATACCTATGACGATTTGCTAGAGTGATTATACAAAAATTTAAAAGAGAAGAATCCTGAGATGGTAACTGGCGAAAAGAAGAAGGTGATGATGAAACCACCCCAGGTTGTCCGAGTGGGGGCAAAAAAAAACATCCTTTGTCAATTTTTCAGACATATGCAAATCACTGCATCGATTGCAAAAACATGTTTTGGATTTTTTATTGGCTGAGTTGGGGACTCAAGGCTCCATTGATGGAACTAATCAGCTTATTATTAAAGGTAAATTCACACAGAAACAAGTTGAAAATTTGTTACGTTGATACGTAAAAGAGTATGTCAGCTGCAAGACTTGTCGATCTATGAATACAACACTTCAGAAAGATAGTGGCCTTCACTTTTTCCAATGCGAGGCCTGCAATTCTCGCTGTTGTGTATCAAGGCTGGCTTCCAAGCTTTAACTTCTAAGCGTGCTGCAGCTAGAGCAAAAGAATCTTAGGTATTAAAGCTGCATTATTTTTTTTTCCGAGCCAATTAAAAGTTTTTGACTGTAAAAAAAAAAAAAAAAAAAAAAAAAACTCGTGCTTTCGATTCATTCATTTATGAGTAGATTCTGCTTTTGGTAGCACAAAGAGGAGTCCAAGCATGTGTTTTAAAGCCCTTTGACTCAATGTGTAGTTCACTTTGAGTTAAAATAAAGTGCCCAAATGAAAAATTGTGATGTACTTGTTGAGTCTGATATACCCGTAAAGAAGGGTATAAGGCAAGGGGCTGTGAACTCGCCAGATTTGTTCAATAGCTCTGCTGTTGATGCACAATATAAAGCCCCAACAACTTGTATTCTTTATGGGATGGATGTGTCGCTCATTAGCTATACAGATGATGTTTGAAATATTAGTAGGAGTCTACAAGGAATAAAAAGTTGTTTCAGTGCTTTAACGGGTGAATATTCTCGTATCGGCCATTCGTTTAACCCAACGAAAACGGAACTGCTGTTTTTAAACTATAATGTGCCAACCGGTGACGTATTTGTCATTCTGAAAGGTACTGAGGTCAAACCAGTTCAATTATTACTTACCTTGGAGTCTGAATTGGTACATCGCTCAAGGTTACGCGTGAACTTGCTATTGATGGCACCTTCAGGAAAGTTCGTAGTGCATATGGAAGGCTTGTCCCAAATGAGACAAGATTTAATCGTCATATTCTAGCCCAGTTATAAAATCTATTTGTTCTGCCACATTTTGTATTCATATCTCGCTTTGGAAATGTTTCACTCAGATAGATAAGAAAAAGCTGCGTATTATTTGTTTTAAATATGGTAAGTATTTTCTTGGGCTACCACCGTGGACCAGTAACCAGTATTTGATTAAAAGATTTGGTCTGATAGATCCAGATATTGCTGTCCCTATGTGTATTAAATATGTTGATATATTTGAGTTAAACTGTATTTTGCTGCCTTTTTCTTTTCTTATTGAATGCTCGAATTTTGAATTATTCATTCTGTTGTATATTTTTTTTTGTTAAATTGTAATTTGCTACCTTTTTCTCTTTTTTTATTCGTACTCTACCCCCTATTGTATTTGTACAGTTTTAGCAGGCAATAAATCTATAACATATCATCATATCAGCTATTTGTCAGCTATTGGTTTCAAACGGTGCAGCAATAGATGCCATAAATTCTTGGAGACAAACACCTTTACATATAGCTATTGAGACCGAAAATTTAGGTCTTTGTCAACTACTAATTTCAAAGGGTGCTAGAGTAGATGCCAGAAATATTTCTAATCAAACACCTTTACATATAGCTGTTGTAAATGGAAATCTGAATATATGTCAGCTATTAATTTCAAAGGGTTCTGCAATAGATGACATTAAATCTTGGAAACAAACACCTTTACATATAGCTGTTGTGACTGAGAATCTAGACATTTGTCAGCTATCGATTTCAAAGGGCGATGTAATGGATGCCATAAAATCTTTGAAATAAACACCTTTACATATAGCTGTTGCGACTAAAAATATAGGTATTTGTCAGCTATTGATTTCAAAGGGTCCTGCAATAGATGCCATAAATTTTATGAAAGAAACACCATTACATATAGCTGTTTCGACTGGAAATCTAGATACTTGTCTCTAGATATTTATCAGCTATTGATTTCAAAGGGTGCTGCAATAGATGCCATAATTTCTAAGAAAGAAACACCCTTACATATAGCTGTTGAGACTAGAAATCTAGATATTTGTCAGCTATTGTTTCGAAGGGTGTTGCAATAGATACCATTGATTTTGGGGAAAAAACGACTTTACATATAGCTGTTACGACTGGAAATCTAGATATTTGTCAGCTATTGATTTCAAAGGCTGATGTAATGGATGCCATAAAATCTTTGAAAGAAACGCCTTTAGATATTGGTATTACGACTGGAAATCTAGATATTTCTCAGCTACTGATTTCAAAGGGTAATCCAATAGATGCCATTGATTTTTGGAAAAAAACGCCTTTACATACAGGTGTTGAACATTGAAAACCAGATATTTGTCAGCTATTGATTTCCAAGGGCGGTGCAATAGATGCAATAAATTCTTAGGAACAAACTATTCTTAAGAAAACAACTATCTTAAGAAACAATAAATTCTGAGAAATATAGCTGTTGAAACTGGAAATCTAGTTATTTGTCAGCTATTAATTTCAAAGGGTGCAAAAATAGGTGCCATAAATTTTTGGAAAGAAACGCTCTTACATATATCTGTTGCAACTAAAAGTCTAGATATTTGTCAGCTTTTGATCTCAAAGGGTGCTACAATAGATGCCATAGATTTTATAAATGAAACACCTCTACATTATTGTGCTTTTCTGGAAAACTTCAAGCCTGTCAGCTATTGATTTCAAATGGCGCTACAATAGATGTTTCAGATTCTAGTAACTCAACTCTTTCACATGCTGCTCCACAGAACAGTCACTTGGATTTATGTAGGTTACTAGTGTCAAGGGGTGCAGGGGTGAACGATAAAATTATCGTAACATTGAATGTCCACAAAAAGAAATATTTGCCAAACAAGCATTAACGGGGATATTATCGGAAATGATTGCATGCGTTGCAATAGCAGTAAGGTGTTAAATTCATTTGAAATACCAAAAAATCAACACTAATGATGTTGGATATGGGAGAATAACATTTTCAGAGACGATAGTGCTTACAGGGAATGTGAACCTAAAACTTTTAGCTGATGAAGAAGGTCGGCCTCTTGCTACTGCTGCTGGTAACACATTACCTGTTGATAGATTATATTTCCGTCTCTTTGGCATTAGTATTCAAAAGAAGAAAGGAAGAAGATAAACCTAATGCAGCACTAAAATCAAAACGCATACCTTATCCCGATGCCGATACTGCAATCTGTTTAAAAATAATGTCGTAATTGACAGTGAAATCGCAGGTAAAATAAAAGGTCATTGACAATCAATATCACCGAGAAATGTAAAGATGAATTGATGGAAAAAAAAGCACCGGCGAACGTTACTAGTACCATCGATTGTTAACCCAAACATACACTCATTTAACACAATAATAGCAATGACGAAAAGTATGGTGAGGTTGTTAAAAGTTGTGTGTGATCCTAAATGGAATAAATGGAATATGACATAGACTCAAAACATTCATTTTTACGACAATGTTCTACATGCCATTATTTCATATAAATGTTTTATTGCATTACTTTGTTATATTTTTTTATTATATTTAGTGTATGCTAGGAACTCCAACGTTTAGAATATTTATTCAAAAGTCGGAGACGAAAGAGAACGAAATTTTAGAGACAAAGGTACTGCTATAAGGCTAATGGGGGATCTATTGAGATAGTTCAACACAATTTGAAAGATAAATTGTTGTTTTTTTTTTGAAAGATGAACCGACTTTTAATCTGGATTTACTCTAAGAATCAAACTGTAGAAGATATAGAGTAGAGGATTTCTTTTGGGAAAGAGATATATTGCACTTTTATTTTCTTTGCTGACACTTGACTTGCCTATAACGAATTTACCTGATTAAAAAGAAAAAAAATCCTTGCCAACAAAAAGCCTTTTTTTGAAAAAAAGCCACACAGGTGGATCTTCTAATGGAAGAATTTTTTCGTAAAGGAAAGGAATTTTTCATAGAGAAGGAGCCCGATTTCCTGTAATATTTAAAAAAGATAAGAGACTATAAAAAAAACAAGTTTTTTCAAGGTAAGTAGACTTAAATGTTGTATACAATTCTTTTCAGGCAGAAGAAAGGATCAAAATTTCGTGCTCCTGAACTGGAAAATCACTTGTTGTTTTTTGTTAGTAATTTGCCATGTTTTAAACTTTTGTAATCAATAGCCCTGTTTAGGGCTACCAAATTAATACTAATGTTTCACATTTGAAAAAATTGAGATCATATATTCAAATTCCAAAACTTGGGATCGCCAGTTAGGCTGCATACTTACCAAATGGGGCAAAGGGGTTTGAGAGGGCAAGCAGGTTTGAGGGAGCAAATTGGTAGGTGAAGGGGTTTTGACCCCCCTCAAAATGTTTGTCTGTCTCTTTTTCAAAAGAGATCTAATGAATTTGCAAGTAATATAATGCATTTATAAGGAAACTAAACGTTCATCACTGATCTCAATTGTTTATAAGTAATCTAAAAGATTTATTTTTGTTCTAAAGTATTTATATTTGTTCTGAAGCGTTTATAAGTGATTTAAGTTTTTATAGGCAATCTAAATTGTTTATACATGTGTGAAAAAAAAGTAAGATTTGAAGTCGTTTATGTGTAATATAAAGTGCTTAGAGGTGAGTATAAGTCTTTTTAAAGCGTTTTAATGTATTTAATTTTTTTTAATCATCTTAATCTGAAACCTTTCTAAGTGATCAAGAGCATTTATAAGTGATTATGAGTGATCTAAAGTGTTCACTAACGATATAAAACAGTTACAGACTATTAAAAGAGCTTATAATCGTTCTAAGGCATTTATAAGTCTTCAAAAGCGTTTACAGCTATTCAAAAGTGTTTAAAGGATTTAGGGTAATTATGAGTTATCTATCAAGCAGTTCGTGGTAACGAACTGTAGTAAGGAGCGACCCGGCTCAATAGTAACCAAAACTCTAAAAAATTGAATCTTGATATCAATAGCTACATCAAAAGAATCGCATTTTAATGCTGATTTTAAATATATAAGTTTAATCAAGTTTAGTCTTACCCATCAAAAGTTACGAGCCTGAGAAAATTTGCCTTATTTAAGAATAGGGCGAAACACCCCCTAAAAGTCGTAGGATCTTAACGAAAATGACACCATCAGATTCAGCGTATCAGAGAACCCTACTTTAGAAGTTTCAAGCTCCTATCTACAAAAATGTGGAATTTTGTATTTTTTGCCAGAAGACAAATCACGGGTGCGTGTTTATTTTTTTTTTTTTTTTTTCTTTTCCCCAGGGGTCATCGTATCGACCAAGTGGTCCTAGAATGTCGCAAGAGGGCTCATTCTAACGGAAATGAAAAGCTCTAGTGCCCTTTTTAAGTGACCAAAAAAATTGGAGGGCATCTAGGCCCCCTCCCACGCTCATTTTTTTCCCAAAGTCAACGGATTAAAATTTTGAGATAGCCATTTTGTTCAGCATAGTCGAAAACCATAATAACTATGTCTTTGGGGATGACTTACTCCCCCACAATCCCTGGGGGAGGGGCTGCAAGTTACAAACTTTGACCAGTGTTTACATATAGTAATGGTTATTGGGAAGTGTACAGACGTTTTCAGGGGGATTTTATTTTGTTTGTGGGTGGGGCTGAGGAGAGGGGGCTATGTTGGAGGATCTTTCCTTGGAGGAATCTGTCATGAGGGAAGAAAAATTCAATGAAAAGGGCGCAGGGTTCTCTAGCACTACTATAAGAAAACAATGAAAAATAAACATGAAAACGTTTTTTCAAATGAAAGGAAGAAGTAGCATTGAAACCTAAAACGAACAGAGATAATTACGCATATGAGGGTTTCTAAAAATACTTTAGCATAAAGAGCGAGGTATTTAGGAGGAGATAAATACCTTGCTCTTTATGCTAAAGTATTTTTAGTAGTTTCAACTATTTATTCTACGGCCTTTCTGATTCAGAGGTCATTCTTAAAGAATTGGGACAAAACTTACGATTTAGTGTAAAGAGCGAGGTATTAACGAGGGTACAAACCCCCTCGTATACATAATAAAAAAATAAGGTTACGAAAGTCTGTTACGTAAGTTAATTCTTAAGTTACGTGTATTTCTTACTAATAAAAACGTTCATTAAAAATTAAAGTTCTAGTTGCCTTTTTAAGTGACCGAAAAATTGGAGGGCAACTAGGCCTCCTTCTCCACCCCTTATTTCTCAAAATCGTCTGATCAAAACTAAGAGAAAGCCATTTAGCCAAAAAAAGAATTAATATACAAGTTTCATTTTAATAATTTATGTGCGGAGAGCCAAAACCAAACATGCATTAATTCAAAAACGTTCAGAAATTAAATAAAAAAAACTAATTTTTTTAGCTGAAAGTAAGGAGCGACATTAAAACTTAAAACGAACAGAAATTACTCCGTATATGAAATGTGTTGTCCCCTCCGCAATCTCTCGCTCTTTACGCTGAAGTTTGACTCTTTGCCACAATTCTACTTTTTAAAACAATTAAAAGCTTTAGCGTAAAGAGCGAGGGATTGCGGAGGGGACAACCCATTTCATATACGGAGTAATTTCTGTTCGTTTTAAGTTTTAATGTCGCTCCTTACTTTCAGCTAAAAAAATTAGTTTTTTTTATTTAATTTCTAGCGTTTATAAGTCATCTCACGCTTTTAATGTTCTATAGCATTAAAAGTAAGATAAGTAAAGTAAGATTTGAAGTCGTTCATGTGTAATATAAAGTGCTTAGAGGCGAGTATAAGTCTTTTTAAAGCGTTTTAATGTATTTAATTTTTTTTTAATAATCTTAATCTGAAACCTTTCTAAGTGACCAAGAGCATTCATAAGTGATTATGAATGATCTAAAGTGTTCACTAGCGATATAAAACAGTTACAGATTATTAAAAGAGCTTATAATCTTTCTAAGGCAATTATAAGTCTTCAAAAGCGTTTACAACTATTCAAAAGTGTTTAAAGGATTTAGGGTAATTATGAGTAATCTAAAGTGTTTATAAGTCATCTCACGCTTTTAATGTTATAGCATTAAAGACTGTTGCAAAGCGTTTAGAATCTGCACGTATAAGTGTTGAAAGCACTTTTATAAGTATTCCAGAGAATTTATAAATTATTTGGAACGTTTTTAAGTAATCAACGGCCTTTATTTTTGATTTAAAGATTTTATCAGTGGTCTAAACCGTTTGTATGACCTGAAGCGTTTTAAGTGTTCAAAAGTGTTTACAAGTTATGTAAAGAATTTAAGTTACCTAAAGTGTTTACAAATGATCTAAAGCAAATAAGCGATGTTAAGTTTTTATAAGTGATTTAAAGGGTTTGTAAATAATCTACCGAGTTTATGAGTGATACAAAGCGTTTATAACAAATCTAAAGCGTTTGTGTAAAGGTTGGTTCTAAGTCATCAAAATATTTATATGTGATGTGGAGCATTTATAAGTGATCTCAAGCACTTATAAGTAATATAAAGTGTTCATAAGTGATTTAAAATGTTTACAATTGATCAAATGTGCTTATAGTTGTTAAATGATCTAAGACAAATAATTAATATAAAGGGTTTATAAGCGGTCTAAAGCATTTATAAAGGGCATTTATAAGGCATTAATTAAAGCTGGAGCTTGTTGATTAAATCTAAAATATTTACAACCATTTCAATTCGTTTATACCTTCCTCTTAAGGTAGTTCTACTTCATAAGGTGATAAATGATGAAGTAATTGCTGGTAGTAGAGAAACTGGGTAAGGTTTTTTCCATTATTCATCTCTTTCTCTCTCTCTCTCTCTCTCTCTCTCTCTCTCTCTCTCTCAATCTCTTTCACATGACATTTAGGAACAATGGCAAGGCAAATTAAACTGCCATGCACGTATATGTTTTTTGGGAGGGACGTATTTGAAAATTAAGTAGAGTCTGAAGCATGCAAAATGTCTGAAAGACGAACGTGGATCGAATAAATAACAAATCAGATTTCAAGATGATTTAAAGGTGAAATTCATTTTTGGTTCCGTATATATATATATGCAAATATCTCTAATTACACAACTGTCACCGACCCTTGCATATATAGTCGAAATATGTTCCTATTTGAATCTATACCTGTTATATATGAGCTCAAAATTCTGAAAGCCACTTCAGCTAAGTGGCAAAAGTTCAATTTTTGCCATCTTGATAAAAACAATTGTAATCTTTGTTTACATATACAAGCAAATCTTTTCAGTTTCTAACTCACTTGATCCGAATCCGGGAATTGCTAGGTATAATATTTTCGGTTACACTAATATTTTAGTAGCAATAGTTTGTAAACGACTTTTTAGAACAGAATTATTGGCAGTTAGTTGTAAATTATTCTTTTACTTCTTTTTATTTACAATACAGTGACCCCAATTACCCTCCACATAAAAAAAACTTTAGCACACAGTTAGTAATGACAATTCTTTTGGTAATTAATAATAATTTAAACAAATTTTATTATTTCCCAACTTTATTTTCATGAGCAATCCACTAACAGGAAATATTCTGTAATAACAAAAACAGTCACAGAAAAATAACACTGTCCTGTTGTTTCAACTTCTACCATTTTTCGTGAGATCTACGAATTCTGAATCCACTCTCAAGACAAAAGAAAATAAGATACCGAAAGTATTTTCGGCAGAAAATCGATAGATATCTCTCAGGCCAAGAGCCATCTACAGAAAAATTCCGAGGACGTAGGAAAAACAAAAGTTGAAACACTGCATAATAGTTATCTATCTGTACAGATAATATTAGTTGTCAAAACTTTACAGAAAAAATTGCAAGAAATGAATTGCATGTAGCCTTGCCCATAAACTTTTATCTGAGTAGGTTATTAAAGAAAAGTAGATTTTAAACTCGATTTAAATATTTTGGGATAATTGTAGGTGATTTAGGCCAAGTTTATTGTGTCGGACAGCTAATTGTGACCATAGCAGGTAAATCACTGTAAAGTCTCTAGTATTTGTATGACCTACAAAATGGACTATTTCACTATTGCATTTCTCTAGATTTTCTCAATAAAATTCTGGATTTTCTCAAACAAAATTTTTGTTTTAAAGTTGTCTTCAGAATTTTGTTGGGTAGGCCTAGAGCATTGAGTAGGCCTAGATCTAACTCTACCCTAATGCTAAAAAAAACTATTTCCTGAATTGTTGTCAGCTAATCCTAACTAGCTTAATACCATCCATCTGCCAGTCTGAATGTCTAGTAGCCTAAAAATCATTATTTATTATTTATTTATTAATAAGCCTACATCAAACAATAAGCAATAATGCTTGTTGCTATAGACAACACAAAAAGAGATAAACTAATTACCAAAACTTATAAATGTTAAAAGAAGAAAGAGAGAAAAAGTAACTCATAACCAAAAGATCAGCTTATAACTAAAAATCAAAAACTCCTAAATACAAAGTTTTCTTCACTAAAAAATATATAAATATCTGCACATTCCCAGCTTCCATGACTAATGGCTAGACTATTCCAACAGCAAAATAACCCTACTGGAAAATGAACATCACCCTGTTTTCTTATTTGATTTTGGAGGGTACAGTTTGTAATTGTATTGGTGGGTTGTGTGACAGTGATTATTTTTGAAAAATGAATCAAAATGTAGGTTGTCTATAGCTTCAATAATATAGAACACATTGTTAAGGTCACCATGATGGTGTCTGAAATGTAATGACAGAATACTAATCCAAGAGAGTCTCTCTTCATAGAGAAGATGTTGAAGGTAAAGAATCATTTTTGACACCCTCCTTTGTACCTTTTTTTTTATGGAAAGCTCATCCATTACACTTTAAGGAAACCAGACAGAAGTGTTATACTTGTGAAGTAGGCAAACAAGAGACTTATAAAGCAAAATGAAAATTCAAAAATTGAATTTTCTGAAACTTCTCTTCAAAGACAATAGATAGTAGTTTGCATTTCTTACAATTACCAACCCACTAATGAGATTGCTAAGAAAGTGACATATTCTTTTAATCAAAATTTTGGTAAATTTTTTGCAGTTCATAAGATTGACTTACCAATAAAGTCAACATACCACTTGATACCTTTTTATGTTCTTTACAAATATAATAATTGCTTCTACTAGAAATTTCAATTTAAGTACTCTTTGACCTAACCTAAATTGACCTTATTATAAGTAATTTTGGCACTTAGAAAATGTAGTATTATTTTGTTGAAAATGATCAAGAAAACAGCACTGAGAAAATGTAGTATTATCTTGTCAAAACAACTGATAACTAATACTTTAAGTGAAAATTCGTCATTTTTAAAAGTTCAAAAATTTGTGGTAAAAGCAATTATAATATTTGTAAAGAAAATTTAAATAGGCATCAAGTGGTGTATTCACTTTATTGGTAAGTCAATTATATGAACTGTGAAAAATTTACCAGAATTTTATCCTTTAATTCAAAAATAACATTCATTCATAAATAAGCTTTTCCCACACCTCACTAACATGCAAATATATAGTCTACAATAAGTTGTACATATGCTGATTCAGGGTATATATTTGTATATTAGGAGGGGGGAGGGGAGGTTAAATTTTGGGTGGTTCACATATCTTACCTACAAATAAAGCAAACTACTTGATGACTTATTTGTGCTCTTTCTGGGTATAATAATTACTTTTGTTGCAAATTCAATTTTAAGCCCTTTGCAGACCCTCAAAGATGATAACTTTTTCACCTATTTTAGATGTGGTTTTATACACCTTTGTTAGCATTACTTTTGTTATAACCAGTTTGCCTTAAATTAAATCCACAGTGGCAAAATCAAGAATAAAAAAACACAAGAAATATATAATGGGCCTATGAGCTAAATATTTGGATAAGGTTAGAAAAGTTAGGTTAGGTTGAAATTGAATTTTCAACAAAAGAAATTATTATATTCAGAAAGAGCATGAAAAGGCATCAAGTGGTATGTTCACTTTATTTATAGGTAAGAAATGTAGATTGCTCAATATTTACTAGGGGAGGTTAAAGCTCATTTCTGCTGTAAATAAATGTTATATTTTGATTCAGGACAAAATTCTGATTCTAAATATTTATCTATTTCCTAGCTATCTCATTAGTAAATCAATTAGAAGTAATACTGTGCACTAATAAACTGAGTCAATACTGGCAAAATCAGGAAATAGTAAAACGTTTGGGAAATACACAATTTGGGTATATATTTACACATAGGGGGGGGGGGGGGTAAAGTATAGAGGAATTGCTTTCAAAAATATTTAAATATACAATTGCTCCACATATTATGAAGTAAGAATTGTTTTCTTAATATTTTTCCTTCTTAATAGCCCCAATGCTATGCTTATACCAATTTTTGAATGTCTTCAGTTTGAAGAACAGGAAACCAAAAATAACTCAAGTACTATTCAGATCACAATAATGTTTTTTTTAAACCTGGAGTGAAAGAAAACTTTGTATGCTAGGCCTAGGCTAGCCTATCTCTATGCAACCTTTTAAGCCATTATATTTTTAAAGAGTGTTGAATAGGGAATTGAGTGAAAGTCTATTGCTCTTTTGTCTTCACAGTAGCTAGTTCAGAAAAGGAATCTTGCACAAACATTACCAAATTTAAGTTTTACCAATGTCAAAGCATAGTTGCAAACAACAAAGCTAGGGTCCTACCCATTGAAGGCTTCTCAGACAGTGCCTAACCTTGGACAAATATTTTACTAAAATATATCTATCATAAACAAGGACAGAAGGTCCTAATATTGGATATGATGTAGAACATTGGGTGATTAGAAGCAAGAGTGATGCATTAGAAATATATAATTTAGGCCATATATTTGCATATTTAGGGGAAGGGGGTTTTAAGTATAGTGGAGTTGCTTTCAGAATTTGTTAACTATAATTTGTCTGTATATTACAAAGTAAGTATTGTTTTCTTACCAGGTTTCCTTCTCAGTAATCCCAATTCTAGGTTTACATTGAACAATTTAGTACAAACAAACAAATGAGATTTAGCAAAGGTATACACCTATGAATAAATTTGTGTTATCATCTCCCATCTAAACTAGAACAAAAGAGGAATACCTTCTAATCTAAGTTAAGGCCAGGTAGTCACTTTCTAAGTTAAGACTTGTTGTAGATTTTAAGGAAGCCCTATACTTTTAAGAAATCATAAATGCCTACTTATCTCATTGCTAAAGACACAATACTTTGCCTTACACCCCCTGTAAATACATAGCCCACTTCAGGTATTCCTGTGGCATTCACAATAGCACTAATTTTTGCTTTGCTGCTTGAACAGTACTCTTGTTATGAAATATCACTTTTATCTATTTGAGAGCTTTAAGGGCTCTCAAATCTGGACCTGTAATAATCATGAGTTAAAGATTCCCAGTTGAACCTTCATTGCCTCTTCTTCCTCTCCTTGTCAAGTTTGTATTTGAAAGACTGGATAGCAGGAGTGCTGACAGTTCTTCTATCAATTGATTCCACTGTTTTGTGACTCTTCTTAAGAAGTATATTTGATAGATTCTTGATCAGCAGCTTTTTGGAGTGTCCTCTTGTGTGATGATTGCTGGACTATGGCTCCTGACGAAAATGATAGTTTTCCTTTTGAAATTTTGTAAGTCATCATTGTATAACTATGCATGTATATTTAGACAAGGGTAGGTGGCTTAAGTTGCTTGGGGCAGTCCTCATATGGTGCTGATTTTAGGCTTTTCATGCACTTTGTTGGTTGTCTCTGAACATTTTCAATGAATCTTACATCTTGCCAATAAGAGGGATCAGCAAGGCACATGCCAAAATCAGCATGGGGTCTAACAATAGCTTTATACAGCTCTATACATTTATACAAAATATCCAAGGCTAGTAGCTGAAAAGGATAGTAGATGCAGGAAAGTGGTAACAGCATACAGAAAAATGTACTGTGTTACAATGAAGTTTATTGCCTGCTTGATAGATTTTTATAATTTTACCAGCAGTGGATCCAGGGGGCTCAGAAAGGTTGGCCAATTGTGTGTGTCAAGTTTAATTCTTAAGAGACAAAAGAAATAAAGATCCTCCAGAGCCATTAATAGCACATAGTGTCAAATCATTGTTTTAGTTGCTGGAAGTTGTTTAGTTCTTATGTTTATGTCCTATGAAGATTGCATACTACACAATTTGTTTCAACAGATTATTGCCTACATAGATAGGACACTATTGACAATTTATCAAATTATACTTGGTTTATGCTGATGACTGAAAAGTCTTATAAGGAATTAAAAGATCAGTGTATAGGCTATAAAAATATTACAAACATGGATACAGATAAAGAGCTTACAGAGGCAGTTGCCAAAGAATATAATTTGGTTAGTAAACTGAATCATGAAATTTTTAATAGATTCCAATGTCAAAGTATACGTAAAATTAACACTTGCTTTAAGTAATCTTTTTGAGCAACTCAATTGTATCAGCACCCAGAGCAACAATTAGTCTCACTGCAGCAATACTTCACATTTGAAGACAGCAGGTTATGGACGTTGATTTGGTTGTAGACACTCTGAGAACTAGTGGATACTATCAAACTTCTTCTTCATCATATAATCGCCAACAGACATCTTATTGGTGCTGATACCTTTATTCCTATAGGTTCTTTTATTATTAATGGTGAAATTCCCTTGAAACTGGCTTTCAGATTTGTGAAGAGTACAACTGCTTTGGGATCATGGATTGCATCTCTACATGAATTAAATTTTTTGGGCTTCACAATGTAGCTTTTAAAGTTATTGGAATTTCCTTATACAACCTATTCTTTGACAAATCCTATAGAACTCTATGTGAATTGACAATCCTATCCCTGGCTCAGGATTCGCATCTATTTGAAAATAGAATAACTGAGGCTATGTTTTCAAAACTCTTAAATTGCATTGTGATGCAGAATACCATCATTGGAGAATCTTCTAAATGGAAGACAACTGCAGTAGGGCTTAAGATACAAATCTATGGACAACAACCTCTGCTAAGGGCTGCCTTGGCTCTGTTGGGGTACCTGCAAAACTAAGGACCTTGCAGTCAACTCCATACTCACTTATGGATTGGTGCACCTAGATGAAATTATAGCCTAGTAAAAGACAGCTTCTGTACAGGATTCTGATTAATAAATAATTGTTCTGGGTTTGGCCTGCTTTGGTAGGTGTTTTTGGGCTAAAAAATTTCTTCTTAGTTAACTTATCTGCTATGGGCTGCCTCCCTGTAGTAGGAAAATATTTATAGTTATGAATATATAATGACTTGGAGGTAATAGGCTTGAGATTGTCTGTGCAGGATTTTGACTCTTGCTGATAAAAAAGCACATAAGTGCTGAAAACCATGTTGTGAGCAAGATGGGCACAGGATTGCACAAAGCCTCTGGGAATGAGATCACAGGGACTTCTTGTTGTCTGGCTTAAGGGCTTTGGTGTAGACCTGAGAAGATGTGTTGGTGTCCATCCTGCACTGGTTACCTATATCCCATATCCCAGGGGTAGGAAGCACAAAGTTGGGTGATATAGGATTTTTTTTTACTTGGGCAGGAAGGATAAGGTACATAGACAAGAAGTAGGGCTTTGTGGTAAATATGGAAGGTGCTAAGTCCTGTTTAGGTTGAGAAGTTATTAATAATAGAATATTACCACTCAGTCATAGTATACAGTATATGCCTCTGTAGAACCAACTGGCAGAGATGGTAATGACTTTGATGAATTTTACTTGCTTACAGGAACAAATAGAATGGGTCCCAGATAGAAATATATAGTTTTTATTAGGAGATTTTAATGCTCAGGTAGATAGAAATAGGGATAGATGGTATCCTAGATTAATTGAATTTATATAGAAAAAGAAAACAGTAATGGCTACAGACCGCTGCAATTTTTTCTAGTTATAACCAACACAGTATTTGGTCATAAAATGGCCTAAAAGGTGCCATTGTATTTACGTGATGATAAGACAGCTAACCTTATTGATTATATTATTATAAGCTGATGACTGACAGGATCAATACAAGATACTAGGGTATAAAGGAATGCTGTTATTGATATGAATGAATGAACTTTATTACCTGTAAAAGTATAAAAAACACAAAGTACAGAGTATTATAAATAAACAAAAACAAAAACGATAAACAGCAAAGAAAAAAAAAATTCAAACCAACAAAAGACAACATGGACTAATTAACCAGTATCAATATGGAAAAAAGGCTGCAGAGGGTCATAAACGGGAATAAAGTTGATAGTCTTTTTACATAAATCGTCACTGGAAGACCGAATCCAAGAAGGCACATCAATTAAACCAATTTGAGCAATTATTTTTTTGTTTTGGTGCCATCTAGGAAGCCGGAGTAGGAATTTGCAATATCTGAAATAAGCCGTACATAGAGTATGTCGATCTTTCTTATGAAACAGATGAGCCATGTCTGATAAAAACAAAAGCACAGGAGCACAATAAGCGTTATAAATCATGCACAAATCGCTGCGGTTTAAATGGCTTTTGTTTGGGGATATTTTTCCGTAAGCAACGCGTAGGTTTTTCACGGATTGATTCACTAGGGATGAACAGGTAGTAGAAAGTGTTGGGCCAAAACACAGACCAAGCCAACTAACTAAAGAAGAACATGGTAGAACTGCAGTCCCAGCAACAAATGGAGCAACTGCATAAGGGCTATTAAAACAAATAAACTCGCATTTAGACGCATTAACTGACAGTCCAATCTTAGATAGTTCATTGGTTAATATAGTAAAATTAGAAAGCAATCCACAGTGAGTCTGAGGAACAAGAAGAACGTCATCTGCATATTCAATAAAAGACAAACCAATATTACCGTAAAAAACAGAACTTCTAAGGGGACGCAGGCACAATGCAAGCACGCATTTAAATATACTAGGAGACAATACGGCACCTTGCCAAACTCCCTTATTAATTTTTACTGGTTCAGATATTTGGCCATTCCAGGTAACTTGAATTTTAGACTTTGAATACCAAGAAGACAATAAACTTAATACAGAAGGATTAACACCTGAAGACGCAAGGGAAAATAGAGCCTGAGAATGCACAATATTGTCGAAAGCTCCAGAAATATCAACAGTAAGACAGTATAAAGACGTTTTAGTTTTTACGGCATCTTTCATGAGTCGGCTTAAAACATGATGTGCTTGGGAGCAACCAAAACTTTTCCGAGAACCAAATTGAAAAGGCGTAAAATCACGATTCGACTCAATTTCTGGTAGTAACAAATGTTCAAGCAACTTACTTAAAACACGATACTGTAATGGGACAATAATTTACACATGACGTGGGGTCATTGCCTTGCTTTTGAATAGACGTTACACAGCCACAAAGGCAACTATCAGGAACAAGCGACTGTGCTAAGCAAGACTGGAAAAATATTTATAGATGGTTAAGTAGAGCAGGACAATCATAAGCGAAAAATCTGTAAGAAAGGCCGTCACCATCAAGGCTATTTGAATGCTTAATTTTTCTTAAAGCCCAGCGAATTTCAGATACTGCTACAGGCTGGACGTGAGCCTGCAGGAGATGGTATGGTAAAAGCGGTTTAAGCAACTTATAATAAAAAGACTGAAGAAAACTATTAAATGCACTGAACACACGCTTATAATGATCAACAAAATTAGCTACCTGGAGACAAGATAGGGTAGATGGGGAACATTTCTTGCTATTAATAACCTTATTCCAGGAGGCCTTATTGGTGGGAGGCCTTATATTAAAAGCAATGATCACCATCTAGTAGTGTCTAAGATTAATTTAAACCTGAAGTCTCAGAAGGGCAGCTACCTTCCAAGAAGCCATGACAATGGTAGACTCCAAGAGGAAAATTTAGAGCAACTTACCAGGAACAGTTTAATACTAAACTGGAGAGTTTGAAATTTTACAATGCAGAAGGCAAAGGGAATAATTTTAGGAAAATGATTAGTGAAGTTGCTGATGGTGTCTTACGGAAAAAAGTTAGGAATGCAATTAGGAATATTAAGTGAAAATGCTTTATGTTCAATAGATAGGAAGAGGGGCTTGTACAGGAATAATCTGAGTGATAGATCACATGGCAATAAGAAGAATGTATAGAAAGTGGAGAAAGCATTAAAATATGAACTAAGCAGGTGTGAAGTGGAGACTATGGATAAAATTGCCAAGGATCTGGAAGAAGCAGCAGACGGCATAATAGTAAAACAATGTACTGGCATGTTGATAAATTGAGAGGGAGTAGTCAATCTTGACTTGTTCCAGTTAAAGATAGGAATGGGGCCATAATTATTGATAAGGAAAGAGTTAAAGAGAGGTGGGCAGAACATTTTGAAAATGTGCTAAACCAGGATAGAGTTACAGAAAAAGATACAGAGGAAAACAAAAAAATTTTGACACCTTGGATGTGAAGAAAAATTTATTCTGCAAGGAAGAAATGGTGACAGTACAAAAAGAATTAGAAGATAATAATGCCCCAGGTGCTGATAGTGTGGTAAATGAGTTGTTTAAGTATAGTATAGTAGCAATGAGGTTAGAAATAGGTTACTGAGGATTATGAAAAAAAAATTGAAAAGGGGGAAGTACCTACTGATTTTGGGAAAACCCTAATTAATCCCCCATATAAGAAAGGGAATAAGAGTTACTTATTAGTGTGTTAATTATTAAGGCATTAGCCTGGTTTCTGTAGTTAGCAAATAAATTAGTATGATGATACTTTTTAGACTTAGATATGTAGGAAACAAAATTGTAAGAGAGAGAAGTGCAGTTTAAGGAAGGGTAGGGGATGTGTCCATCAAAATTTTAACTCTTAAGCTGATAATTGAGAAGTGCCTGTGTCATCAAACACCTTTAGTCCAGAGTTTTATTGATTATGAGCAACCGTTTTATTCAGCTGATAGAGGAGCTTAAAAACGTCTTTTTGTGAGTGTACTGTCCGGGATGCCAGAACAAAGATCTAGATTAGTTACTCTAAAATTGTAGCCAATTGAGGCAAATATAATTGTATTATTGCCTCTGGAAACCTTTATTCTGCTTTTTCAGATCATTCTGTTCTTTTCCTTTCTGAGCTTTATCCTATTTTTAGGAATAAGGATTTTAGTGATATTCGAGTGGTCTATTTCTGTTTTTGTAAGTATTTTCTCTATCTTTATATTTGGTATAGAAATAAAAAAAATAATGAATAAGTTTTACCCTTCCTAATATTACTGAGAAGCTGACTGGTTTACACGAAAAGCTTTTGAAAACAGCGTATAGGCGTTTGTTGCCTCACCATGGTTTGATTTGTTTGTTTTATTAATTTTATTATTAAATGTTATTGTTGTTTAATTGTTATTGTTGATTTATTGTTTTTTTATGTAATGTTATTGTTGATTTTCGTTTTTGAATCACTTTTTTTTAGTGTTTACTCCATTATTTATCTTGTGATGTAAATGGGTTATAAATAAATATTATTATTATTATTCTTGTATGGTATACCAGACAAATGCATTAAAGTGATTAGTGCTATGTATAAGACAACACTGCTGCAGTTAAGATAGGAAATCAGGTTAGTAGCCAGTTTTGTATTAAATCAGGAGTTAAGCAAGGTTGTGTTCTATTCTCATTTGTATGGATCGTTTTGATGGAATTTGTCTTAAGGAGTACAGGAAAGATAATGGGAGAACATGGAATCAAATGGGAAAGAAACACTCTCCTGGGCTTAGATTATGCTGATGACTTAGCCATTGTTGATGAAAGTGTGAGTAAAATAAGTTTTTTACTCACACTTTTATAGGTTGTGCAAGTTCAGGGTGCTGGAATAAGCTTGAAAATTAATGTTAAGGAGACTAAGTCGCTAAGGGTAGAAATAAGTCAAGATGAAAAGGTGACGTTGAGTAACGAAACGATCAATCAAGTGGAAAGCTTCACTTACATTGGTATTATTATTAGTAAAGATGGTGGGTGCCTTGAAGATATTAAAAGTAGTGTAGCCAAGGTTCCAGTTGTTTTTTTACATTTGAAAAAATTTGGAATATAGGGAAATTAGTCTGTAAACCAAGTTTAGAATATTGGAAGCTACAGTGATGATAGTGGTCAAATATGTTTCTGAAGTATGGGCATTCCAGAAAATAGGGGAAGATTTGGTAGATTTTTTTTCCAGAGAAATTGTCTGTGGATTGTTTTGGCCACCCAGCTGTCTGACGGTATTTCAAACTATAGACTCTGAAATAAGTAGTTCAGACACACTTCTTAGGACTATAATGAGAGAATGGTTGAGATAGCCAGGGCTGTTCTGTGGATGAAGGATGACATATTGCCAAAGATTGTCCTTTTTGGCCAACCGTCTAAGACCAGACAGAATGCAGGACGTCTATGGTTGGGGTGGGAGGATGTCGAAAAGAAAGATTTAAGGGAATTGGGACTTCCTGGGAGGTTATAAAGAGGCATTGAATAGATTTGGCTGGAAGAGGAGCGTGCGTAGTTGTGCTGGCCTCAGGTGGCATGGTGCTGTAGAAATTTATTAATAGTAGTAGTAGTAGTAGTAACACTAGCCCAATTCAAAAAATTATATTTAGTTTTTTTGAAAAGCTTTGTAATTTTCTTCTTTTTATTAGTTTTTTTTTAAAATCATAATTAGCTTAAAAATTCAAGCAGAAAAGGATAAAATTCTAGTCTAGGGGCTGTAGTGTGGTGGTGCTGTAGGTTGGATCTCAGCTTGGTAATGCGGGACCCAGGGTTCTAACCCAGTTGTAGCTATACACTGCATGAGTAATGCAAGCACCTTGGTAGTAAAGAAGTAGTGTTAATCCAATACAATAGTTAAGAAACATTTTGATATCTTGGAAAGTAGTTGAGTTAAGTGAATGAAACTCTCAGGAATGCATCCATAGGTCTAATGAACTCATGGGAAGATATTTTGAAGCACCTAATTCTCCTCCTTCTCCCTCCAGAGGGCAATGACCTTTGATGACATTTGATAATTTTTGTAGCAAAATAGATTTTCAGCTCAAATTAGGCACAAAAAAAATGTTTTGAACCTCATATCGGCTCAGTCCCAATTTATAAGGTTTCGTTATTTTTAAATTTGAGAAAAAAAAATCCTTGATATGGATTGTAATACAACTGAAATAATAAGAATTGTATTTTCAAAACGAAAGTCAATGAAAAGGATATTGAAAACTCAAAACTAATGAAAATATTTTGGGTTAGAATTCAAATACCTTTCATGTTTGCAGTCTTCTAAACCCTAGAAATAAGCAAAGGGTAGACATAGTAGCTCGGTAGTACTTTCCCAGGGTATATTTTTGGTCCTTGATTCATTCCTAAAAGGTTCATTTACCTAACTCAACTATCTTCCAAGGTAGTAAGAAAGGTGTAAAATAGAATCCCCCCTCAGACAAAAACACACCTAACTAAGTAAATACTGCCTGAAACAGGTGTTAGCCCTACTAGTCTATAGAAAGGTACTACATCCTTTTGTTTTTTTGCAATTTTTTCATTCAATGCTCAGTATATCTGCCTTCTTACCAACATATGTTAAAGTAGCTCTTTTTTTTAATCTGAATGACCTCGCCTGACTCTGGTTGTCTATGTTCAATTTTTATCGTTGAATCACGGTGCTTCAAGAACCATTATCATCTTTGAAGTAGAGCAACCCTTGAAATATTTTTTGCGAGGGGGTTTCTTAATGTCCAGATTAACCTTTATTTGCTTTTAAAGAGAGTTTCTTTGCCAAATCTTGTTTTGTGTGGTTTCCATATCCAAACCTCCCCCTTCTTTGCAATGAAGCATATGTATTTAATCTTTGATGGTACACTTCAAATATTTTTTCAATAAGTAGGGAGCTGTCACGCCATAGTATCTTTAGTGTAGGCTTTGTCCAAGTATACTCCCCAAAAAAAATTGTAGCTTTGAGGTAAAATGCTATAGCTGTAAAAAATTTTGAACTTGAGAAATATTATATATTTGGAATCGATATGAAAGGAAAATTTATTATGTGCACATTTTTTTCTTTTTTTTAGGAGTTTTGGTTGCTATTGGCATGAGCTGCTCTATACTTAAAGTTCGTTACCATGTTTTTTTTTATGAACACATTGTAAAACACATTCATCCTTAAATTTTTGGCAAATATTTTCAGTTAAAAATTTCCATCAGTAACTCTAAGAATATCAACATGAATAAATCAGAGATCAAGCAGTAATAGTAGGAGAAAAATAAGTTTTGACCAGGAAAAAATTGGTACAGAAATGGTTTCTTCATCATCCGGACCGGAAAAAAATGCTTAACAACATATAAAAAATCTAAATCTCTAGCTCGATGCGAAATTGTTTTTTTTAATGTTTTTTTATTTATTTTCTCAAAAACCAGGGAAAAAAAATTAAAAACGTAAACTATAATGTTTTACACATCTTTTTAGATCAGCTTTTGGCTCTGAATTCATTTCTGATACTCATTTCGTTACCTGATCAAAAGAAAAATATTTATCAGCAAAAAAAAAAAAATGGGGAAAAAAACTGTGTCTTTGGGGAAAAAAACTCTTACCAGCGTTGTAGTCTATTTGGCTATGTAAACGAACGGCTTAGAAAAAAAAAAAAGACTAAACAACAATAAACAGGAATGACGAAACACCATGAGACAAGGTAGGTTCTAACTTAATGTGTTCAGACAAAAGCTTTTATCTTATTTTTCAAATATATAAAAATTGCACATCATCAAAATATAGGAACTAGATTTTTCATCATCACAGTTAACTGTTATTCTTCTTCACTAAGTTCTTCTTCTTGAAACTTCGAATTGTTGCACGAGCTTCCCTTACAGGTACGGCAGGCTATAGTACACTCAAGTCCGTTTTTCTTACAGGTACACTTTTCACTATCACAGCCGTCAATACGACACAAGCATTTGATAATTTTCAGCAGCTGAGACGGAGCGGCAGGGAGATCTGTTTTTATTGGCGCAGAAAATTCGTTATCCTGCAGTTTCCATCCCAGGCGTAAAGGGTCTACTGGGTTCCCGAGCCAGATTTGAACTTGGCAGTAGACACGTAGCAAGTGGTACTTCGCTGCTGCCTGAGTCGGTGGCAGTTCTTGTGGATGCACGAAAGTGGTGGCAGTGCTCACTTTTCTGTGAAAGATTAGCTTTCTGGCAGTGTCCAGGTTCGAAACATCAGGGCAACCGTACAGTATCAACAATGCTCGCTCTCCTGCTGCCACAATATCGTCAAGCGATGCGAGCTTGTCGCCAAATATAGCAGCGCTGTCCCTGAAACTCTTGTTGGAAAGTAGCAGCTGAACGGCTTTGCCCTTTCCTATTCCGTAAAGGTGAGAGGCTGTGTCACAACCCAGCACGGCATGACAGAACGGTATCAGATTGCTGACATCTGTTCCTAGCTTCTGCTTCATCTCACTAATATCCCAAGCTGAACTAGTACCGCCAAACTTAGCTTCAGGTGAGAAATATAAACGTCCGGAACGCGAACCTGATCGACTGATCAGAAGAACCAAGATGTCAGTATCATCAGCAACCACGATTGTGTCTGTAAGACTAGCAGCTTCTACGGCTTTTTCTACAATCAGAACGTCGGCGTCTCCTTCCGAGTGGAAAATTCGGAAACCAACGGCTTCCAAATGGTTGCCGAGCAGCTTCAGGAAACGTCCTTTGTTTGTCTTACATGAAAGAAACTCTTCTTTCTTCATGCAGAGGGTCATCTCTTCGGTGAAAAAGACTTGGCGGCCAACCATCCTTGCTCGACGTAAATGGGTAGCATCTTTGATTGCTGGACCACCTTCATATCCGTCAAACACAACGATCGCACTAGGGTACCTTGCTTGTACGTAATGGACGTATGAAGCAAAGATGACCTTGAAGGTTGACCCTACCTTCCATGGAACTCGAAGTAGAAGAGAACCACCATCCAAGACGATGTTACACGCAGAAGCAGGTCTTGAGGGTGACTGAGTCTCAATCCCACAAACCAGAAAGATCGCTTTTGCAAGCTCTGGCTTATTTGCTTTTCTCATAAGGCCATCGCTTTCGAAAAGAGAAGGAGGAATCGTACAAAGTTCGTACTTGAAGCATTCTTCTCGGAGGTCTGTTCGTTGGGCTACTATTATAAACCGCTGGAAAAGGAGCGCCGGATCTATGTGCGCTACCACAGAGGACCCCGCCTTTTTGGCATTCATTAGGGTCACTTGGTCTTTTTTCTTGAAGACTTGCTCCTTCAAGGTTTTTCTCGTCATCTTACTTAGAATCAACTTTCCAGCCACATCGGCCTCGTCAACATTAACATCTTGGGAAGAAGTTATGCCGTTGGCAATGTTTCTAAGCTGATTGTCACCTCTGAACGGAGAAGATTCTCCGAAGTATCCGATGAGCTTCTGGGTATCGTCGAAGTCACGCTCCTTTCTACTGGAACTCATGTCGCGGTGCTGCTCACTTGTCGATAACCAATTTTTGTCAAATTTTGCATCAAGAGGTTGATCTCCGGGCATGCTGGTCTTGAAAGAACCCAAATGGCTCTCTGCTGTTCTGTCATCCCACCTCCAGTTTTAAGACCGCCCGATGTTTTCGGACTTCTCATATACTCCTGCTCGATGACAAGATCTGCCGAGAGCCCAGCCCAGCGTCGCTCTGATCTTCTAATGGTGTGACCTCCCTGTTCAAATGCTTTGAAGATTGGTGGGTGACTAGTTTGAAGCTTAGCCATCTCTTGCTGGTATATCCAGACCGACTTGACATAGAGGTTATGTCCAGATGCTGCTAGAAACGGAAGCATCTCTACTGCAGATTGTAGGTGCTAATCCCACAGGCCTAGTCTCTCGGCACGTATGAACTTAAGCAGTATCCCAACAATGTCAAGATACTGAAACCAGAGCTTCGCAGTTCTCTGAGTCAGCAGGTCTTGGCGTCTCTGCTTGAGAAAGTTTTCAAGTTGCTTGAGTTGGGGATCATGACTGAGATCTTCGGGTGGGAGGTATCCATCCAGTACGTTAGCGAAGACAGTAGACATGTCTAGAGACGTCAATGTCGCTTGCTCTTCTTCGAGGAGATGAGCATATATGGCCGAGCTCACGAGAATGTGAGCTCGAACAGCTCTAGAAATCGCTTTTCCAGAAAGAATGTGCGGCACTGCATAAGTCGCGTATATCAATTCCAGAACCTCTTTCAGACCAGAACCTTCCATGAGGTGTCCTATGCATCCGACGAAACTCATCATCAAATGAAAACCGCCTAACTTGAGAACAATACTACTCAGCTCATTCGTCGTGTCGGACTTGAGGATCTTCATAGACTTCCACCAGAGCGGCTGGTCAAATGTGAGAACGAGTGTGAATCCGTAGGTTCTGCCTTGCGAAGCTACAAAGCGCAAGGTTGAGTAAAGGCAGGATTCGTTGCTAGACGGGAGGTCAATCATGGGCAAAAACAAGACGCTTGCCTTGCTGCGAAGGTTTCCCGTTTCATGATGTATTTGGTTAGAGAAAACTGACTGCATGAATCCATTCCAGCTCGGCCTTGGGACATTCAGGAACCCGGTAGCTAACCAGAGCTGATCGAGTGAGGCATACGGGTCGTTGATATTTTTGCCAGGGATCTTCTCATATTGCACCTTTGAAAGCACTGTCTCACTTAAGCGGTAAGGGTAGATGGGAATTTTTCCTTTTTGGGCTACTTCATCTAATAAAACTTCAACTCTCGGAATGGGCGATCGGCTGTTAATGAGAGGAGGCGTGACTGTTGCTAGCAGAGCCATCCCATGGAAAGTGTTTCTTCCGTCCATCGTGCAAACATCATGATCTGCATTATCAGCTACATGCTGCACAGCATGTGCGGAGGTAACTCCTGCAAGGCTAGATTCATCATGGACTGATGCACAGCGTTTAAATTTCTGGACTTCAGCATAGGAGGCGCAGAATCCATGGCTGTGTAAAGTGTCAATAAGAAATCTGGACTTGAAATGGTGATCCAGTTGCACTGCTAAGCCTAGTTGCAGTGGACAAATGAGGGCACGCGGGCGAGCTGCTTGAACGATGGAATTGCCAATGGCAAGCACTTTGAAGGAAATATCGGTTCCAACGAATATTTCATCTAAGAACACCATTAGGCTATCAGGTAGAGAGCCTTCCAGCTGTTCTCCAGAAGAAATCTGCTTTGCGGTCATATATGATTCCTTCTGTGCTGGCAGTCCTTTGATATCACTTTTGATAATCTTTGCTGCTGCTCTAATAAGCTTGATTTTCTCACTCTCTTCGTTATCGGTTTTGTCCAAGTAATAAAAATTCTGGAGTATCACTGATGCTTTTTCTTTGAATGTCACCACGTCAGCCTTACCGTCAATAGTTGCAAATACTAGCTGGTCACTGAAATATTCCAGAAGCTTGCTCTTCAAGTACTTGTTACAGTACGGTTCAAGGACTGTCCCATTCAAAAGCTCTGCCATTTTAACAACAAGTTCACTGACTGTATACTGTTCTTCGTCATTTTCTTCGAAAAAAGTAGCCAGCTTCAAAAACGCCTGATATCTTTCATCGTGACCTGGCCTCCCCCTTTTTGGACGTTTTTTATCTGGCTCAGTATCTTCGAGTATTCCAAAAAGTTCTTGCGTCGCAAATCTGGCTGGAAGGCTCTTATTTAATCGAAACATAGAAGAAAAGGCTACGTGATAAATGGTGTCAACTGCGTGCAGGTCTGACACTGCACATATTCGGCGGAAAACGTTATTTGACCAATCATCATCACGGCTTTAGCACACTGCCTTTATACTCTCTTCAAAGTGTTTAGTCCGAACCTTGTACCACTCGTGTCCTTTTCTGTGGGTAGTGTGGAGATTTATCCTTGTAGTGCAGAAAAAGCAACACTCTTGGAAGTTGAAACTTGGAGTCCGTGATCGGAGTACCACTTTTTCTGCTTCCGTCTTTTCTTGCAAGGTTCGTCGTCTCTCATTCTCAATTTTCGACAGGTATATTTTGTTTGTGAAAGTCTTTCTGCAAGCAACATGGACTTGGTTCCCTGCCTCGACAGAGATGCTGGTACCTCTCGTTTTGCTAGCTTCATTGATCGCCGTAGCTCCTTTTTCTGCCAGTACCGACGATTCTGAGGTGTCTATTGAACGTTCACAAAGGGGACCTAAAACTGCGGTCTCAGCCATCTAAAAAAGAGAACTGGGAATAAGTGAGCTTTCGGTGAATGTTACAACGAAAACCCTCATTCTGAACCGAAAAATTCGTGCTCCTCTTCGAAAAATACCCCGTGATCGTGTGTCGCTTGATTTTATTTTATTTTTTTTTTTTTTTTTACTTCATACAAAAACAAAAACAAAACATAAAAAAGAATTAAATGATTAAACGTGATGTTTCTGTCTAATAAAAGAGCACAAAAACAATCGTTTCTTAAAAGGAAAACCATCAATAAACTACTTTTCTTTTCACGGTTCCTCATTCTCGGATTCTGGAAATATCTAGAAAATAGGCGCAAAAAACGTGAAAAAAAGGGAATTTCGCAACGGGATGGAGATTTAGATTTTTGATATGTTGTAGAGCTCTCTTTTCTGAACACAGTGGTGCAAAAATAATTTCTGTACCAATTTTTTCCTGGTTCGACCATTTTTTTCCGTATCTTTCCCCTACTATAATGCTTCTTTTTCAGGCTACCTGCTGTTTAGTTTTTTTTTTTTTTTTTTTTTTTTTTTTTTTTTTTTTTTTTTTTTTTTTTTTTTTTTAGCATCCTTATAACCCAACAATTTTTCTAGTTCATTTCTGTTGAAAGTTTTGGGTACCTTAATTGACAATGTCAAAGCTATTTTAAATTGTTTAATCCCAAAAGCATTACCCAGTACAGATCTAAAGTGTTATCATCCACTCCATAGCTTCTTTTTTGGCTCGTATACTTTTATTAGGTTCATGTGTTTATTGATTTTGTCTCTTCAGACTCTTCTGATTGCACTTTTTTTCCATACATCAGTCTATAGTAGTAGATGTACACAGACCTAATCGTACAGAAAAGAACATGAAAACAGGAAAGACCCTTTTCTGGCCAAAATTTTTAGGATGTTTCCTTGGAGTTTTCTTATAGGTGGAGAGGGTATTTCTCTTATCCCCCTTTGTGCAAGTACGCATCACTGTTTACTGTATTCTCGTATGCTTAGTATTATGTTACTATCATTAATTAATAAGCTCACACTAATAATTTATCTTTCAGGTTGTTGATCTAATTTCACTCTTCTAACGTAAGGACAGAAAGTTTAATAAGTATGGCAAAGGATTATGATCATTTATTTAAGCTGCTAATCATAGGAGATAGTGGTATGTAGTAATGATTTTATTATTTTATATTAAGCACACGTTGCTAAAGAAGAGTATGACTGCATCCAGAACTTTGTTTTGCTGTCTGGGGATGCAACTGCAGAAAACTTTTTTGGGGTTATATAATTAAATGCTGAATTTTTTATTTGGATTTCAAGGCTTTTATTCTCTATAATAGAGTTTTGTATTCGAAGATATAGAAAGAGCGTTTAAACTATTTTTTCAGATTCATATTACCACGGTTTATCCATTTCAGTACAATTATCGGTCAATTTCAGCTAGTGATAAATAGTTAAGCTACAGTTGCTAACAATGAATCACTAACCGAACAAATGGTTCCAGTAAATAAAATTGGTGAAATATATCCATAAAATAAGTGTTGGTATAGAAGTTTTATTTTGGGCTAGTTCATTTGAAATACTTGTCTTTATTGAAGTAGTTTCTGTTTGCTACTGAATTATTATAAAAAAGTGCTTAGCTATTTTGATTTGTGTGGGAGACAGCTAATTTCTCATGTTCAAAACTATATTATCCAATAGGCTAGCATAGGCTGTAGCTGGCACGTACGCGGGGGGGGGGGCTTCGCCCCCCCCGAAATTTTGTGAAATGTTTAATTTCCCCATGGTTTCTTGGGATTTCTGGCAAAAGTAGGATATTTAATAAGAATCTAGATAAATGTGTGAAGCCTTTTTTGGTGGATTTTACAGCATGCAATTACCCGGTCATGTCACTGCCCAATTATTAGCCCATTTTCAGGCTAACTTTTACCCTCTTCGAAGTAATTAGCTACTAACTTTGAAGTAATTTTTAGGAATTGTACTGTTATTTTTTTTTTTTGTAAAGAGAGTTTGCTTTCCACAGCAAAATAGAATTATCCTTGGTATTAGGGCATTTATCCTCCCTTTTCAGGATAAAGTACAGCTTTTAATGGATTAATTTAGGAAACTATCATTTTTCATTAAAATCTACGTTTTTGCAATAGAAGAACTACCCCTCACAGCACCCGTATTGCACTGTTAACCCTAAAATTTCCCTTTCAGTGGGATATAATAGATCAATCACTGGTTATAAATCGCTATGAACATAACCTGAGCCTAAAACGTACTTTTGAGGCTTCAGTCTTCTCCCCCCCCCCCATCCGCTACAGTACTACAGATTAAAGTTAATCTGTATTTTCCGATATACGTGCTTTTTGCATTACTCAATAAAAAAAAGTGCTACTTTATATCTGCTGTTTCGAAGATTTTGGCCCCCCCCCCCACCCCCGAAAAAAAATCTGAGTACATGCCTGGGCTGTAGCCTAGGGACACTAAACCTAGGCCATTCCTCATTTTTTCAAATGTTTGAAAATAAGATATTGTTTGAGACTTGATACTTGGCATGTATGATCCATTCTGGTAGGACAAGGCCAAGGGAAAGGTGGAGGGGGGGTGACTTGAACATTATTGGACTTGAATGGTAATTTATATTTAAGATGTTTCTACCTAATTCAATAGCATTACGGGTACTTTCCCTATGGTAGGCCTGGGTTTGTGTTCAGGACTCGGAGCAGTTTTATTTATTTGTTTGTTTCGCTTTTATCGCAGAAATTTGCAGGAAAAAGCAGTAAAAGGTCAAAAGGGGTGAAGAGATTTTTTTTTCGGACGAGAAGAAAGTAGCTGGTTGTAGAGTAATATCAGAAGCCACTAAAAGGTATCATAGCCTACTCTAATTGTACTGTAAATGATTATAAAGACTTCCAAGCAACAACAAGTAGTTATGGCTTACATTTGATATTTGTCTAAGATCCCAGTTATTATCTTTTTTCTTTCTTTTTTTTTTATCTCAGAGGTCTTAGCAGGTCTTTTATGACTCTGCTCATACCACGCTAAGTATAATGTGACCCTTATGAAAAAAGAGGCTTATTTAACATTTCGAATTTTTTTAAGTTCTTGGGGTGAGGATAAGCTGATTGAAAACTTCTCTAAAAATGCCTAAGAGCTCCGTTAAAAAAAACAAAAAAAAACACACAAACAACTGCTTTATTCGTGCATAAATGCCACTTGTAAATTCATGTATACAAGGAATATTAGGGATATATTAAATGTTTTTACTGTTGTTTATTTCACTCTTCATTTCAATAGTATAAAAAATTTCCTTCGCAACATCTCTCTCTCTCTCTCTCTCTCTCTCTCTATATATATATATATATATATATATATATATATATATATATATATATATATATATATATATATATATATATATATATATATATATATATATATATATATATCATGAAAAGAGAAATCACCAATGCAACAGCACAAACACATAAAAAAAAAAAAAAAAAGAGAAACAGAAGGAGAAAAGGAAGACTGTTTTCCTAAATTAGTGATTAATATAGACCAGCACTTGAATGAGGCCTTAACCCTACTCATCCATACAATCACATAGGTCAAACAGCATAGCCAAACACAATCAACCGTAAAGAATAATCCATGGACAGGCAGTCATGTCGTCAATAAGTATAAGTCGCCATTTACCAAACAATAGAAAAAATAATAAAGACAAATAATTCAGAGGCAACAACCCAACACAAGGGCTCATCAGGAGAATACACTGGCCTATAGGGTTTCGCCACTTTAAATTCTCTACCCAGCCAAGTGTTGTGGCTACCACAGAATATCCATGGCATCCCCGTGTCAGGTATCACCCCCAAAATACATGCCTATGAAAAAAAAAACAGCAAATGTAAAACAACCAAGTAACACCAAAACAAGCTTATCCTGTTAATATATCCCTCTTTTTAGCAACAATAGGTAAACTAAATATGATAAAATTTACCAAATCACAAATATTAACACATTGCAAAAAAAAAAAAAAAAAAAAAAAAAAAAAAAAAAATTAATGAACTAAAAAATTATAGAATTCATCTTTACCATGTGGCTATTTTAAAAAAAAATCCGCTCTATTAGAAACACAATTCAAAATAAATGGCGCTGCATCATCATTTGTCGAACCTCCGAAATTAGTTGAAAATTTCTTTAAGTATTTCCAGATAATTCTTTTGATATTTATTTAAAAGTTCGTTATAATGAAAACTAAATTTTTTAAATTGCCAAGTTAATTTATTTGCAGAAAAACCTCTTGATATCAATTTTTGGCTTAAGATTTTACATTTATTTTTAAAATCAATATAATTACTACAAATCCTTGCATAACGAAGTAACTGTGAGAAAAACGCAGAATATGTGATATTTGAGTGTATATTACTTTCAGGGAATGGGAAACTAATCACTTCAAAATCAAAATCATCCGTTTTATTATACATTTTAAAACTTAATTTATTATTATCACAAATATTAACATTTAAATCTAAGAAATGATGTTCATGACCAGTGCCATGACTAGGCTCAAGAGTAAGCTCTGATGTATATATATTTTTAGAAATATCAATGAAATCCTTACAATTTAAGACCAAAATATCATCTAAATATCTGTAATTATTTGACAAAACATGTTTTAAATTATTTGGATTATTCTTGTCCATCATATATTTATATTCTAGTATTTCATTTGCTATCAGCACGAGTTGCTGCTTACTAATTGATCGTTTTAGCGAACTGTTTGACAAAAGTTTGTCATACACTTATTTGTAAGCTTCGTTTGATAGAGCTTATTCGTTAGAGGCTTAATTCATTAGTATACAGCGTTGCATTGCTGCGCACCAACTATTAGGGGAGTTAAAGATACCTTAACGCTTTGTTTTATTGTTGTGGTTGAATTAACAATCTTGATTAGATTCCCTAAGCAGTTTGAACAGTTTATCAACATAAATAATGACGAAGTGCTCACTGTCTTTCCATCATAGTGAAAGAAGACGTTAATGAGAAATTTTCTTAAGACAGTACTTAAATATCATTATCACTGTATTCAGAAAATTCCTTGCTGACTTATTCGTTTATCTTGACAGCTTATCCTTTTATTCTTTTTATCTTCTAGGAGTTGGCAAGAGTTCTTTGTTGATAAGATTTTCGGACAATGTGTTCTCACATAATTATATTACAACAATAGGCGTGGATTTCAAGATCAAGACATTAGAAGTGAATGGACAGCGTGTTAAGCTTCAAATATGGGACACGGCTGGCCAAGAGAGGTTTAGGACTATAACTTCAACGTAATTTCTCCTTTTTATAAGGGATTTTAAAGCTACTTTTCAGTGGAAAAAGCCTATTTTAGTCAACGACTATTGGTACACTGCTTGATTGGTTCTCATAAAAACACATACCGAAAATTTTTTGAAGACCTGGGTCTGCCCAATTTGAATGTTTTTTTCTGTAATTTTGCTTGATTCACTCTTTTCTCAAAGAATAGCCTACCCTTTAAAAAAGGCCTTAGTTCGTGCATGAGACGCAGCGTGTGGCTTTGAGCCCTGGCACATCAGCTTGAGACATCTGCAAAATTGACTGTTTTCGTTTTTTTTTAATGATGAATGAGAAAAAATTCAATTTTGACAGTGACAAAGCAAACAGCAATAGTCAAAATATTTTATTTCACATCCAGAGATTGGTTTCAACGGGAAAACAAATTATAAAAAAGGGACAAAATCCCCACATCTAAAAAGAACTTCTAAAGGGTGTAATGTTAAAAAGAGCAAGTTAAAGAAACTCCCCTCTATGGTGAATTGCATAAGATGCAGCAAAATAAGTGCTGACAGGAGGAACTTGATGAAATTTCGTATTATAAAACTGTATAAAATTAGTTCATATTAAAACAACTTTGCTGTTTTATAAAGTGTATTACAGTCAATTAGAAACTCCACAATAATACAATGCAGTGATTTACAAAAACTCTAAAAAACATGTGTTAAAAAACTCTAAATGACAGTACTTTTGAAAAATTGGATTAATTATTTCACTAATCATCTCTAGTAAATAAATGTCTCTGATGTCTTTTATTTTTAGTCTTGTTTAGAAATAGGCCAAAAAAGTCTCTGAGGTCGATCATTTTTAGCCTTGTTTAGTGTGCCGAGTCTTGCAGGTACCTTGTAAGGATCGAGGCAGCCCTTTGCAGAGGCCGTTGTTCATACAACTGGATATGACTCCCTGTCGCAGTTGTCCTCGGAAGTTTTCACCTTAAAGGGGGGTTACTTGGGAGGATATTTCCATGGAGGAATTTATCATGAGGGAAGAAAATTTCCATGAAGGGACCACAGGATTTTCTATCCATTGTGCTGTGTTCTGCAATTGTAAACTTAACCAATTCAAACAATCAGATTCCATCTTCGCTATCCTTCGTGCTGTGTTGTGCAATTGTAAAATTAATCAACCGTAGAAAAAACTCGTTTGCAGTTTAATATAACGATTTTGATCTCAAACCGAATCCCATTTATTTTTCCATTATAAGAAATACTCATCTGATCATAGTTTTAATGTGATAAATACAGTTTATTCTGGAATCTCCCTTTGTCTCTGTTTATCTTCAAATCTCTATTAATAATTCTTTTCTAAGCTCTATTGTTTCTCTGAGACTTTGTAAAAGACAAATGGTTCTATTAAATATTTCCTTTTTCTAAATCTATACAATGGTGGGAGAAATCGAAAAGGTGTTCAGCAAGAGTTGTTGCTGTAACTCTCCTTAGGTTTGTATGTATTCTATTGATGTTTCTTCTACAGTGCTAGAGAGATTCTAGACGTATTAGAGAAAAAAAAATGTTCTTTAAGGAAAACTGGCTCAAGTTTTATTGACTTCCAGCTTGTGGCTGTGCGGCTCACGAAGCTGATCAATTTAAATCTGTGTCATTTATTAGGGAGCATGCTCTTTGTACAATTCTTTAGAGGACGGAGAAGGTATTCTTCGCTAAAACTGGGTTGCTTTCTGTTCTATCAGGAAGATCAAGATTTGCCCAAGAAGTAGGAATACCAGTGTTAGGGAAGAGAAAGTAAGGGGAGGGGGGTCGTCGGTTAGTTCACTAATAAAACCTAAAAGTTTATGCTGTTGAAGTCTATCATTTCAATCCTGGTGTTTTTTAACCAATATAAAATTACCCACAGTTCAATGGTATTCTATGGATTATACTTTGTATGTGTTTTAGCATAAAATCTCTTCTCCCGTGTTTTGCTATGATACCCTTGCAGTTAGCTAATGTCAGTAATAAAATTGTGATTTATTTATATAAGTCACTGTTGATGGAAGTAATTCGTTCATCTCCGGGAAACATACATTAAGGTTAAATAGAAACAAAATATTGGGTTCATATTTTCTTATATGAAGAAGTGTGGACGATATATCAACCATTTAGAATTAAAGAGATTTTGAAATTGATGTTTTTTTGAAAGATTGAAGAAAATAAGATGAAAATTTTTTGAAGAAAATCGCTTTCCAATTTTATTTATTCCGATTAATTAAAAAAATAATAATTTGGAATGTCCTATTTATTGTAAACAAACAACGATTATTATAATAATTGTTGTTTGTTATTCGTTTGTGTCAAACCGCCCGATTAATGTTAAAAAATGAGCAATCATTTCATTGGTGGATTGAGCTTTGAAATTAACTTTTCCAAATTACTTGACGAAGTTTTTGTTATGGTATTTCAATTAGTAGGGGTTATCCTAGAAACATGATTGACCAAATTTATGGAAAACAGGAAAATAAAATGTACATATGATTTTAAAAGAAAGGCTAAAAATGAATTCAACTACCCAGCTTTACTGTTTAACCAATTTCTGTTGGAAAAATTGAATAACGAACTAGAAAATATAATTTAAAGTTAGCTTTTGGAAACACTTAATCTGGATCTTAAACCCTTTTTGGAGTATCTTACCCAGAAAATAAATTTTCTCTTCACTTAATTTTACCACTTATCTCACTTCATGGTTTTGTAATTACGGTTATCATGCATTGCAAGACAGTATATACTCCTCAGACTTGCACATTGAATATGTCTTTTCTTTCTGTTCTATTCTTTTTTTTAGCTATCTTATCTTTGGGTTTCTCAGCTCTTCAATAGCTACCACTTTGCAGTAAAATTGAATAATTTAAAATTTAGAATGAGTGTAAAATTAACTTGAAGTTAATCTTAACTTGATGAACCCTATGTATGATTTAGTAAATAATGCCAAGTTTATTTCTGCTCTAATCTCTGAAATAGTTTCTCTCATATTTTTCTTTTTGTTTATACCAAAGGCTACATAAGCCGTAATAATTCACGAAAGATCAATATCTCAAAAGATAGGTCTAGAAAAAAGTAAACCACGTTCATTTATTTTGGCTCAGTAGGCTGCAGTCACCTGTATATGGGGGATGGTATATCTTCGTAAGTTTGGTCCGAAAGCCTCTTCAATTGGAACTTCTTTAGTTTAAAACCCTTTTTAACGCATTTTATGCACCCAAGAAGTTGTTTTTTTTTTCTCTCATCCCCTCCTTTTAAGTGTCAGTGGTGTTTGCACTTGGATCCAAGCTCAGTCTTTTGTAATTCGGTTGTACATATGAATTGCTTAAGTTTACACTACTCAATGTTGGTCAGAAATGGCCCAAACTTCTAAAAACATCTGGATTTGTCTTTTCTTTGAAGCTGTGCCCTTCTAAGTGCGGTTTTTGGATAGAACATCAGTCTAGTGTAAAAAAAGACTCATTACAGTGAAAACTCCATTTCTATTCTTGTTAGATTGATAAATTAAAAATTTTCTGCCAAAGAAGAAATGCGGCTAAAATTTAATTAGAAAATTCTTAGGTTTTAGCTCTGCAGGTATTCTCTTGTTAGTTTTCTGTAGCAGCCTTACTCACAGAAATATATTTACCAAGATATATTGCCGAAATCTCTCTGAAAAATTAATTGTATATGTAGGCCTATACTTCAATAAAAATTACTGATTCATTTTGATTGTTTATTATGATAGCAGATTTTTGACTTAAATTTCATTTTAGGTACTATCGCGGCACACATGGTGTAATAATTGTTTATGATGTCACAAATGGCCAGACCTTTGCGAATGTAAAGCGATGGCTACTAGAAATCGACCAAAATTGTGACAGTGTTTGCAAGGTCTTAGGTAAATTTTAAACTGATGTAATTACCTTTTTTTTTAATAGCTACATGTAGTTTTACTTCATAAATTTATTAAAGTTTACCTATTGATTTTGTACGATCCAGCTGTACAAGGGTAAAGGTATGTATATCCGCTTTTCATTAGTCCGAAATAATTTTGCTCAAAGCTTAGGGCAGTCAATAGTGGCTTGTGATGCAAATTGAGATCCAGGTTACACCAGACAATCAGGTATTTTTGTTGTGAATGTTTCAAATATTGGTATGGATTTTTATCCACTAGTACTGCTATTAGAAACAGTTTTTCCTTTGAAACAGCCCATAGACTTATCATGTATGTTAAGTCGTGTTCAATTTCCTTTAATAATTGGGTTAGGGCATTCTTGCTTATGGCTTTTAATTAAGCAGTTTTTTTTTTCAGTGGGCAATTTCTTCTTGCTCACTTTGAATGGGGATGGACAACGGCTTCATGTTTACATCGTATGCTTAAAATGCTAACTTAAGAAAACAGAAGAACCAATTTGAGCAGTTTCTGTTGATTATCAAAATGAATCGCACATGCCAAAAGTTGCTGGAAATTTAACAAACTTTTTCATTTCATAAGAGTAGTAAAATCTAATTTTATTTTAATGTCCTGTAAAATTCTTGTCAAATTTAACTGCTAATGCATTGAGTTTTACATGAAATAATAACGAACACGCATAAAAAATACACAGGAAGTAAACACATTGTCGCTGTTACGCCTAAACGCCAAATCTGACATTTTGAAGCTGCCGAGATAATTACCCAAAACTGTTTACTAATGCCATTGTCAAAGAGAAGTTGGCAGTATAATGTAGAATAGGAGGGTTGAAGTGGGATTGAACATGCATCGCCATGCTGATTGTCCCTTTGACTGCAGCTCAGCAAACGGTTTTCAGTAATTATTTCAGAAGTTTGAAACTGCCAGATAAGGATATTTTGGCGTAACAGCGACGGTAGAGGCCTACTCAAAGCAGAGTAGATTTTTTTGTTTCTTGATTTCATCCTGGATTATAAGAAATGACCAAGCCATAACTAAGTTACTACTACTGAAGCTAAAACCAATCCCTCTAAGGCCAACATAGCTGTGAACCCTTCTCCATTCCAATTTACTAAAAGCTTCACTTTCTCCCATCCCATGAAGTTCCAATTTCATTTAAACCCTTTCATATAACCCTTCCCACCCCACTTTGGGACCACCTTCTTTTTGTTTGGCCCAAGACGGAAGGTCAAAAAGCACAATCTTTGGTAGTCTACCATCTTCCTTCAGTAAAGGTGGTTTAGCCCTCTGAAACTTTCTTTGACTCTAGATCCAGAAAGTAAAAAAATGAACCGTATTTTTCGTATAGCCCATTGTTCGATATACGATCAGTCAAACGAATACCTAAACTGTCGTTAGGCAATTCCTTTGTAAATTAGTGAACACATCTCCGCCAGTCTTTCGAAGCACCTGCGTTTCAGAGTCATACTTGACCACTGTTGTTATTGTCGCTTCTAGTATTCTAATCTTGGTTCGCACTTTTATTTTCCTATTCTTGTACCCCAGTCCTTAGATATTCTACTTTTTACATCTTCACTGTATCCACAATCTTTAATAATATTACTTCCCACTTCAGTGGCCTATCTTCTTGTTCGATTTTCTCGTTACGTAACATCAACTCCCATTTTATTCCTAGTCTAAGCGACTTTGTGGTCTTAACATCACTTTCCAAACCCTGAACTGTTTTTTGTAGCCCTGAACTGTCAAAACCTTCTAAAATTCATTAATTTAGTAACATTTCGTTCGGGATAGTCCGATAATCCACATATTATAGGTCTAGGTGACTTTAACTTTCCTATTTGATACCATTTTCTTTCATAGTCTTTGCCATGTTTCTTAGGACATCAAAATAATCCATTAACGGGGTTGGACAAACCCTATTTAACTTTTGATTCCATACTGAGTCTCACTTCCTAACTTCAGTGCAGCAAAAGAAAGGTAATAGTAAAAAATAATGTTTACCTCAAGGCCCTATTATATTAAATAATAATTTGACCCAAGTATCTTTTTTATCATTAGAGCCTAATATCCTCATTAATTAGTCATTCAATTTTGCTTCTTCATTTTTGGTATTTCTTTGTACTCTTCATGAAAATACCTTTTTTCATAATTATGAAATTGTTTTAGTATAAGCATCAAACTAGAGAAGTCAATATTTTTAATTTGCATCTTCTCCGAACCTTGTATAGAGATATAACACTATAATAATTTCATTTGAATAATTTTGTGGTTTGGTGATTTGCAGTCCCTATTTCAGCTCCTTTTGAAATCAAGTGTGCTATTATAACGAAGAAAAAAAATCTTTCCCTGAGTGTTTCTCTAAGAAGGTCTTCTAGTTGGACACGATGTAAAACAGAAACATTTTGGTGGTCGAATTTAATCTCTTTTTCAATTACTCAGTTATGTCGGTTTTGAGTAAACTACTATTTCTCTGATTATATTTCTACTATTTTCGCTGTTGATTTCTGAAAAAAAAAAGTTTGCTCTTGTATACTAATGACTGTGCAGTATTTCCTTTTTCTAGTTGTAAGGTTTTATTTTAGTAAAAACTATAATTTTTTTTTAGTTGGAAATAAAAATGACATGCCAGAACGTAAAGTAGTTGAGACTGAAGACGCCGAGAGGTTTGCTAGACAAATGAAAGTACCATTATTTGAAACCAGTGCCAAAGACAATAAAAATGTTGAAGATGTAAGTTTTTTTCTCTTTATAAGAGGTCTGTTCTTAACTTTTTTCTTTTTTGATTTATCTTTTAATTTAGAATGAAATTTTTAGACAATAGCAAGGTCTTGTTCTCATTAACCACAAGGAGGATAAGGCTGTTTTAACCAAAGGACTAGTTGAAGGATATGTCAACCAGGTACCTGGCTTGACCTCCTCCTCCTCCTGGAACGTGAAAGACTACATAAAAATGAGCATTGTTGGCTATGTTTTGGGTAGAAAATATACTACAGTTGACAAAGAACTAGAAAAAGGAATTTAATAGTGAAGTCTGTACTTAGTGAAACTGCACAAAACCTCTTGCCAATGGGGGATTGTTTGATGCTAACGGAAAATGCAATGATTGAATAGCTATTTACATAAAAAATTATGTTTGGGGCACGAAAAAGCCAATTATTGGAAACTATGTAAAGTATTACCTAAGCTAGGAGATTTTTCAGGGTGGAGGAGTTATGAAATTTCATTATTTAATAATTTATCCTACCATATATTATAATTTGCTTTTTTTATGTAAATATTGACGTAAATAATTTCCACATAAGATAATAAACAGAGCCTCGTTTTGTGTACAGACCTCACTGTTTATGCTCTTATGCATCATTGATGTGGATCATGTAATTTTATGCAACCAATAGAGCAACAAAAAACCAACAAAAATAAAAGTAATAATGATTATCTTTTTAGATAGTTATCTTAAATAATGCTGAAATTTTACTAATTTTTCAAGATTTGCAAGGTACTGTCTTACATACAGATTTAGACCAGGGTTCTTTAGATGTATCCCTAAAATATGCGCTAAATTTTCAAGATAGCACTGGTTGCCACTCTCCAACATGTCCGGGACTTGGGTGGTTGATTCAGCGAGGAGTGTGCAATTGTCTGTGTATACAATGTCCCCTAGTTCCCCATCACTGGTTAGCTCGATTTCATCTTTTGTTCTCATGGAGTTTTTGAAGATCCACTATGTTGTGTAGTTAAAAGGGATTGGTGAAGCTGCGCAGCCTTGTCGTACGCCGTAGACGATTTTGGCGAGCTCTGCGACCTTTCCATACACGCAGATTTTGTTACTTATGTTTTCATTGTAGGCCTTCATGGGGCTCACCTGCTTTGGTGGGACACAAGCATGTCTTCTAACATGGTTTTTCATAGTAGCAGCCGAAGTACATAGTCAAATACGGCTATAAAATCCAAAAAGATAGCTGTGATTTCTTGGTTATAGATATAGTGCTGGTACAGAAGAATCCGAAGCTGGAAAATGTGACCTACGCAATCCATTCCCGTATGAAAATCAGCTTGATTCGTTTCTTGTTCTCTGCTCTCTTTTGGATTTAAATCTATTCACGACAACAATGACGAAATCTTTCTGTCCATTTTCAGGATGGAGATGTTTAGATAATTTTTGCAATCCATCTTAGAATATAGAATATATTTATTCACTACAATAGCCGGAGCTAGCATTAGCATGTCATGACAAAAATAATTTATACCTTTAAAAAACACTCACAGGAAAATTTAAACAAACATTATATTAATCAAACAGATATTAATCAAACATTAAATATTAGTCGAGTCAATATTATTAAAATGACGGGTAAAATATGGAACAAATGATTTGCGATATCTCTCAGTACTATGGGCTGAGCAAGTCAGTTACTGTGGACAATTCTTTTTTATTTGTCGGAGTCTAGTAACTGGTCCTTCAGTTGGGGGGCTCACAAAGTTGGGTAGTAGACGACAGTGAGTTGGGGAATTTTAACAATTTAGTCAAAATCTATATGTTAAGCCATGTCTACGACTATCAAGTGAGTCCAAATTGAGTTGTTTCAGTGCATCTTCGTAAGTTGAGTAGTTTTGTCCAAGCATAATTTTTACAGCTCTTTTTTGTATCGTCTCAAGTCTATCTGTTTGATCTTTAGTCAATCCCGGATGCCAAGCAGGGCATGCATACTCAAGAGAAGGTCTAACATAGCTGCAGTATACAGACTTTAAAACCTCAGTTGGTGTACCAAATCTTTTTAGGTTGGAAAATGAATGTAAAAGCGAGGCGCCTTTTTTAGTCAGATAGTCAACGTGCGAATTCCATCTTAAATCATCCTCCAAAAGAATCCCAAGTATTTTAACAGTTTTCTTTGTTGGCAGTATGGAATTATGAGAAGAGTGGTTGTTACCCTTTAGGAAAGAAAATGTCATATAAGAGCTCTTAGTTTCACTGACCGTCAGTTTTACCTTTCCTAATTCAGCTTTTAGATCATGATAGATTTTGATCAAGTCAGACTGTTCAGTAGTCAGAGGGCTTAGTCGCAGTGATAAAATAGTTAAATCATCAGCAAATGTAAAACGCTCACGTATTGTTGTTAAAATACGGTTAAAAACAATAAGAAAAGAAAGCGGGCCTAATTTAGTCCCTTGTGGCGAACCACAAAAAATATTTAGATCAATATTATCATTCATGTCCTCAAATAAACAATCAAAAATAAAACTTTCAAATACTTTTGAGAGAGCTGGAGTTTTCGAAATCGGCCTCATCTCGGTTATATCTTTAGGTGCCTGGCATTTGGGGATTGGCGTTGCATACGCCTGTTTAAAAATACATGGGAAAACACCATCAATAAAACACTGGTTGAAAATTGCCGTTAAAGGAGTAGATAAAAGATCAGCACACTCAATAATCAACTTAATTGGTATCTCACTAGAATAACTAGATTTACGAGAATCAAGTGCCTTTAACTTTTTAGCAACTGAACAAATCTCTAGTATAGGGATATTTGAAACTGAATCATTCGGTGGTGATTTTCTTAGTTGCGGATGAATTTTACAAATAGATGCAAAATAATCATTAATTTCACTAGGTAACAGGGGTTTACCATTGACATCTCTCACTTCAACTCTGGTTACTTTTTTCCCGATAATATTCTGAACTAAGTCATGGAACTTCCTTGTGTTGGATTTATATATTTTGCTTATTATTTTAGACCCATACTGCTTACGAGAACATCTTATTTTATATACAATTAAATTTCTTACTCTTTTGAAATCTTTTACGGGTCCAGTTAAATGCAATTCGTTCCTCACTTTTATCAGATTCCGAATCTCTTGAGTAATCCATGGTTTATCATTAGATTTCACATATATTTTTTTTTTTTGTGGGAAAATTTAACAGTATTTTTCGAACAGTTCCTCACAGAATAAACTTGCCATTTTGTCACCGTCAGACAATGAGAGAATATCACGCCAGTCACGATCTGTGAGCCATTTCTTGTAGAGATTTACGAGTTCAGGTGTGAAAGGCCTGTACACCACACTATTTATTTGTCTATTTGGGATAAAATGATTGGGTGTCCAAGTCACACACAGGTGATCACTCAAACCTAATGGGGGTAATGTAACTGGAGTATTATAATATTCAGGACTGTTGGTAAAAATGAGATCCAACATACGGTTACCTCTTGTGGGCACATTGACAACCTGCTTAAGTGATAGTGAATTACTTAGCCATTTGGCATCTAAGTCATTAAAGTCACCACACATTATGATACCAGCATTAGTTGCCCTTCTTGCATACTGGAATGATTGCTGCATCCCTGTCATCCTGGGGGACGTACTCGCTCCTTGAGATCTTGTTGAGGAGGTCCTTGAACATGTTTTTGAAGAGCTGGCTGGATTTATAGATCTCTGCTTATAATTCAACTTCTCCTGGCATTTTATAGCCCTAAAACGATTTTACCGCTTTCATTACTTCCTCAATTGTATAGGTGGGGAAGTATCAGCGGGGTATTGATTTTTGGTTGGTTGGTTCAGGTCCTCTCGCTGGTGGTACATGTTCTGGGAAAGGCTAGTCATGTCTATTTAAAAGGTTTCGGGAAAGTGTTCTGCCCAGCGATTCATTCCCTTTTGATATTCAGTGACAGTGATATTACAGTTTCGTCCATCTTCGGTATAATTTCAGCTATTAGATTTCCCCATTCACTTGAGGTGTTTAAGAATCTGGTATTGATTTCGAGTAGCATTTCTTCTGGCAACTTCCAGCTCAGTTGCAATCTTCTTGCAGTATCTGCCCTTGTCTCTCCTAGCAAGTCTGTGATTTTTCTCCCGAAGCCGATTGGATTTTTCTTTATCTAGTCAGGCTTACGACTTGTCTGGGAAGGCCTGAAGTGTCTCCATTGTGCACCACTTCTTGTGGTTTTGACTCGTTTTCTGAGTATCTTCGTGGCTGCTCCTTGCGTTGCTTTTTTGATTTTTTTGCTTGATTTTTTGGTCCAATGATTCTGTCATCTGCTGTTTGTTTGCATTATGTATTGTGAATATGCTACGCTGGGGTAGCCTCCATTGTCCCTTTCCTGCTCAAAGTTGTCATGTTTTTTATTTTTGTTATTTTTTCCCTTCTTTGTTTATTTTATTTGTGTCCTTTGGTGGATATAATTTTTTTTTAATATTAGATAAGACTTCGATTCGACCTTAGATTTCTATTAGCTCTATTTGAAGATTTTTTGTTTTTCTATATTTTGTGTTAATGAAAAAACCTTGAAATTTTAAAATAATCTGCTTGGTCAGAACGATGTCATACCCTTGCGTTGAGATCTTCTGGAATTATAAGTTGGACCCGGCTAGGACAGTTGTTAAGGACTGCCTTTATTTTGCCATAAAAATGGCCTTTCAGACGGTCAGTGAATCCTGAGCAAGTGCATTCGCTGCTACTACAGTGACGTTGAATGGGCATTTCTGATGGCGGGTCTTTGCTATTCAATTAAATATTGGATGCCATTCCGACGTTGTTGGTTGGATCTTCTCACTGAGAATGGATCTGACACCGTGACCTCTGGAGCCGTCGCTAGAGCCAAAATTATAGAAATAATTTACGTCTGCTGTTTCTGGCTCTCTGGTCGTCAATCTACCTTTGTGTTTCAATCTGGTTTCAACAAAACTCAGAATGTCTAGGTTATATTGGATGAATTCCTTGACTGTAAAAGACTGTGTTATGTAACATTTTAGTAAACATATATTCTAAGTTCTAATTCTTAGATTTCTCTTCATTATCTATATTGATGTTTTAGTTGTTACCGACCCCCCCCCCCACCCCACTTTTCGTTAAGACCGCTGGTAGTCTTGACGTGTTGCTTTCCGGGGATGCTGTAGCATAGGTTGTTTTGTTTAGTCCGTCATTTCCATGGTATTTCGTGGGAATTTTGTTGACCAACGGTTCCCCAATTCATTGGTATGTTGGCTGAGTGGGTGGTGGGGGCAAGCCACTCGCTCTCCACAAATTTCAGAGTCCGTTGTCCATAAATCTTTCGCCCTTTCGCAGTTGTCCTCCTGCCCAGAATCGTGCCGTGACGGATTTCTGCTGCACCATCTAATTCAACCCATTATAGGAAGAACGTTTCTAACAGACGGACCCTGTGTATAGCCCTCTACAGTATACATTAAAGGGGCTTTCTTCCGCCTCTGCCTGTATTTATGACCCCCCTGGGCAAGGGCTCTGTATTTTCAATTATGGACCCCTAGGGATTAGGTTCCCCTTGATCCACGCCTCCATACCCATGGAGGTACCCCACATATATGTAGAGCATTCCCCTATCTACTACCTGGAGACGCGCTAAGTAGCCCGGCGGGAGTTCCTACTGAAAAGGTGACTGAACCATGAAGAAGAGCCCTTTGATCGGTTTTATCCCATGGCTATTTATGTTTGTGCTTACTTGTGTCCACTAAATGTTCTAGAGCTCCACAAGATAGTTAGGAGCATGAAAATTAATGTCGCCAGCAGTTTGTTATTTTCCTCTGAAAGTTTTGAAGCATGTCTTTCTAATTATATCGGAACATTTGGTGTACCTATTTAATCAGTTTATAAAGTGTGGCATTTTGTCTTATTGTTTCAATTCCGCTTAAGTTATGCTATTATTTGAATGAGGTGATGACAATTCTTTCCATAATTTCTTACTTATGTTTCTTCTCCGAATGTTAAGTTAAGGAACTTATGTCTCTTTACCGAGTTTTCAAGAAGAAAATTAAGGCTAAAATGGTGGAGTATCTTGAGTAACGGATGCTCCCAAATCGAACTTCGAAAAAGTATGTCTTCTTACCAGACAGGGCTATTTTTCATGGCGGTCTTAAATGATAACCCTGGACACTGGTTGGAAAGTGGCTTTTGTTTATCTTGATATTGTGAATTGATCTTGATTTGGTTAACCTTGGCATTTTGCTCGATCAACTTAATAATTGGCCATTTCGAGTGAATTCTTTTTTTACCTTTCAAGGTCCTTCCTTTATAACCATGCCTTTATATGGGAACACCAGTGGTACCGTTTTGGGTACAAAGAAGGCTGAGAATAGTGTTCCACGAAGGTTTGAGCTTGGTGTTTTTAACTTTTGATTACGACCTATCTAGAGCTCTGGAAGTTTGTCATTTGACCTGGCTATGTCTGTAAATGACATTATAAAGTTAATTGTAGCGCGATTTACGGGTGATATGCGTTTTAAGCTGTTCACGAAGCCGGAAAAGTAACTCATGGAGACGCTTATTACTGATGCGAGCCAGATTGAAAGTTGGACTATGAGCTAACAAACTGAGGTTGAACAACACTCAATATCTAGTGTCTGGAAGAAACACCAATTACTGTCCATGATCTACCGAAAGGTGACTCGGTGATACTTGAATTAAACGACTAAGGTTTTTAAATACCTTGTGTTCTCAAAGATGAATGCATGAGCTATAAATTCCACATAGAACTGTTTTGCGTCTAAGTTGCAAAGAATGTTAGAATTAGGAGAAAATTAAAGCAGTTTTTCATTATGACCCAATAAGGTCTTAATATTTCTCTACTTTTCATCCCTACTTTTTATATTGTAGTACTGTCTAGTCAAGTACGTACCCATTCCGTTTACCCCTGCTGTGTTCGATGCAGAATTCATCCGTCAGAGTGCTTTTTGAAGGTAAAAAAGAGATGCATCAATGAGACAGAAATATTTTAAATAATATATTCTGCCTCTCCATGGAGTATATATTTTTACTCATCGCGATTTGTGTTAAAAATGACAGCGTGGATTATTGCCACATTGCCTCAGTGAAACGTCCCTGACTGGGAGTTATCTCAACCGATAATCGACTGTAATTCGAGGATATTTTTTTCTGTTCATCATGTTGGACCAGAGGGTTGCTACATTTTACCGAGTGAGTTATTCACAGAGGACAATGTACCTAGTTTTAGTAATAGCTTGAAAATATCGGTTTTTCGTTGAATATACTGAATCTTAGCAATTTTTCTCTTGGGTGATTTGTCACTTTTTTTTTATAGTGTTGTAGTGAAATAATGACGATTACGATATTCTTGGTGTTTCTTACGTGTTTTTTTAGTGAGATTGAACTACTTTTGTTATTTCATCTTTTTTCTGTCGTTTTTTCTTGTATTTTTTTTCTGTTGGTCGATAGCAATGTAAATGTGTTGTTGTTTTTTTTTTTTTTTTTTTTTTTTTTTTTTTTTTTTTTTTTTTTTTTTTTTTTTTTTGAAAGGAGGTTAATCTAAGCGAGTTTGCTTCTGGAGGTTGATGTATTTGTTTGTTCAATGTAAATGCAAACCCATAATAGATAAAAAAAAGAGCAACAATCATTCTGGCTATATTTAAATCCAAATTTGAATTCTTCAGTGACGTCGCACGATTTTGCCTGTTAGTTTTATCAGTCGATGGGAGTTTTATTTCATTTTTAATGCATATTTGATGTGTGCAACAAAATCTTTGCCACACCAATTCACAAGGCGCATCTTCAGCTTCCTCTAAAAAGAAACCGAGGTCTTTTCAAACGTTTACGAAAGGTAAAACTTTGGGATCGCTGTACTATCCTTTTGACTAAACATCTAGATATATGAATTTAAAAATAGAAACGTAATCAGAGCTAAAATTTAACTAGACTAGCGCTTTTCTAACTGAAATGTAAAACTAACCTGAGACTATTGTTTTGAAGAGGTTCTCGAGGTCCATGTTATTTATAGAAACAGAAGCACCAAAGTGGTGGGAAAAATAAGTTGACTCGTGCTGAGAACCTCCGTGTACAGGTTGTCTTGCACAATGAATGCCCCGCTACGTTTTCCTGTTAGAATATGTTTAGTGGAGAAAGGATAAATATATCACGACTTTAAAATAAGCATAAATAAGTGAATGGCCATAATTTCAGCCTTAAATTATTTAACAAATATACACACTTCAAATCATTTTATGACTTATTAAATAAAAACTTTTCCCCCGAAAATGTGGTCTTGTGAAATATTGTCATTTTTCTAATGAATTGTATTAACATATAATTAAATTTTATTGATTTAAAGATGAGTTTTACTCTTTTTGTTTTGCAGATGTTTATGTGCATCACAAGAAATGTGTTAAGAATGAAATTGGAACAGAAGACACGACAATCAGTAGCAGAACCAAGCGATAAGCATAAAATAAATTTAAGAGATGCTCAACAAAAGAAGAATAAATGTTGTCGGTAAATCAGGTTTTCAAGGACTGTAAAAACAGATCTCACGTAACTGCCAATGAAAGCCTTGAAAACCACATCAAAGAACTGCACAATTTGTCCTACCTAAAATGAAAGAATGTATCTCCAAGTTTCATAATTACCTAAGAGGGTTAAAATAAACGTTTCACGGTATTTACTAAGAAAGGTTTTTCTTTGAAATATTGTTAAGAAGTCTGAAATTTTTTTTAGGAAAACCGATAAAAAGAGTTTTCACTTTGACTTACCGGTATAGTATTTGCTAAAGTAAATAAATGGTCAGGTAGCTTCTGAGCAAAAATACTGAAGCTTAGGTTTTCTTATTACGGCTGTGCAATTGTGACCAGTTGATCAAGATACCCACTTGAAGGAGCTTTCTCGCTTTCCAACTCATTCTTAAAACACGTGCCAGATACGTCCTTTCGTTTTGGACATGACGATTTGCTGTTCATTCTAGTGTGTGTTTTATGGAACTATAGGTGTGTTTGGAATATTTAGTTTCATTACTAAGTCCAAAGTTTATGTCTATTAGTTTTCCAAGCTTTCGATTTGCTATGTATATAATTATAGTCTGACAAAGGAAGAATTACAAAATCGTTCTAGAATAGCTTCTTTGACAAAGTAGCATTGAAGTTTATCTGTAAATTAAATGCTTAAAGTATTTTGTTTAAGTGTCATTGTTCATTTTTTTTCTGCATTCTGTGATATGCTTGAATGTTTCTTGTACTAATTTCAAAAAAGGTTTTATTCTTTGTTTGTTAAATTCGGGCATTTTGTGTAGTTTCTTCTCTAGTTAGTTGGTAATAATATCCACCGTAATGAAGTAAGTATTTATTCAGTATGTTCTAATAAATCTAATATATATATATATATATATATATATATATATATATATATATATATATATATATATATATATATATATATATATATATATATATATATATATATATATATATATATATATATATATATATATATATATGTATACATCCGTTTCAGCTATAGTCACTAAGGTGCGTCGACTTTGATTAAATTAGTTCGAACGCAGACGCTGATTACGCAGAGCAGACGATTTATTAAGCACAGCCAATGTTTGGCTGTGTCAATTCATTCTTTATTTTAAGCTCTATTTCTGCAAAATTTGAAATGGGTTTTTATACCTGAATTTCGATTTTAGTTTTGGCTGGAATTGATCCATAACACATTGAATTAACGTTGATTGGTTAATAAAGACCAAGCTCTATAATTGCGTTTCTTTTTTAATTGGTTGTATTTTTAAAGTTACTGAACTTTTTTTCCTATTTTGTTTAGTTAGTCCGTCAGTTATGCTTGGTTTAAAGGAAATAAACCTTACAGTTATATTTTACTCGCTTTTACTCAAGTAACTTCCAGTTAAACTCCCAACTATTAAATCTAAGCTAACTTCTGAAGTTAAAATAAATGTTTGGCTTCCAGCAAGATCTATAACATATAATTAAATATCTGCGCAGTGGGTGAGGTGTGGTTTTATATCTGTCCTAAAATTTTCATTAAGCTCTCCTCAATTCGCACAATGTAGACCCAAATGGAACTTTTGAACAGTTTTAGAAATCCCTCTAAAAATTCTCATACCCAGTCCCTCTTGAAATTTTGGCTGTTCGTATTTACACGTAATTAGGTGTCTATTATGCACGATTTTAAATTTTGTATTCAGAAAACAAATTTAATAATTAAAATTAACGATCATCTTGTACTTCAAGTCTGAAACAGTCAGATTTTCAATGGACAGAATTCCTTACTTTAAGTAAGCACTATTTCTTTAGTTCATAACACAAAAAAAAAGAATTAAAAGGAAAGGAAAATATATAAATAGTTAGCATGTCGTATTCTGCACCGTATATTCTACCTATATTTTTGGGAATGTTGGTAAAATATTGCGAAACCCCTTCTTTTCTTCATTATTTTTAATTGTCTTACTTTCTCTTTTATACGGGGTAAGGAATATAGCCATTCCAAATAAGTTTTCCTTTTTTCAGTAATAATTGTTTAGATCTGAATAGACTATCTTCATCCCGGTGGGTTAGAAATTATTTCGCAGAAAGTTTCCTGTTTATAGCTGGATTAGTTTAGCTGTTTATTTAAGCTGAAGACAGAGAGACAAAGACACTTAATTTATATAGATAAGTAGATTTAAGAAGCTAAAGACAATTAGAACACAAAATCAAATTCTTATTTAGTATATGTTTTACTTTGTGTGTATTTTGGCTTTTATGGGTTTTTATTTCTGTCTCCTTCCCTAACGCCTATTACTTTTTTTCTCTTTTCCCTTATGATTGCCGATGGTATATTCAAAAAAATTTGGTTTAAAATTGTCATCTCTTAGTCACCGTTTTGATACAACCAGTCTTTTCGTTTTGTCTCTTCTTTTCACTCTCTTCTTGTATTTCAGTGTGACGAGAGGGTAGTGTGTCCTTTCTGTTATTGGTTAACTTTTTAACTGATGTTGCGTATGGTATTGCTCCTAAGAACCCTGTGAATAGTAGACATAGATATGTATATTTTAAATAAAGCAATGAGGAAGAAAATGAAGAGGCTGGTCTCTGGGGAGTTGTAGGGCTCTTATGGTTTAAAAAGGGTCCAATAGAAGATATAATCTGTAAGAAAAGATTATGTCAGTCGTTTCTTTCTCTTGAAGAGGAAGGTCTCAACATCTGTAGAGGATATGGGCCAGTTTACTAACCCCAATGATTGTTCGTCATGTTAGTTGAGAAACGAAGAAAGGATACCTGACAATGATTCCAAGTAATTACATACTACAAGCTTAATGTCATCTTATACATCCACAAACTCGGGTAGTCAAATTGCCTAGAGATTTTTTTTTTTCATAATATAGCTTATTATTCTTTGTTCAAAACTCTAACGTTTTCAAGTTATTTTCTTTACAGATCATTTTGTGATTCTGGCTGCATTGGTAACTTTGTATAAATTGCGTAAGTTGCGCTATGGCTAGCTTTTCTCCTCTTGGTTTGTAAGCTTTATGTTCAATTTTTCCGAAAAAATTAGACGTAGTAGGATGGTTTTTCATTTGCTTGGGAGAAGTTCCTCGTAGCTAATTCTTAGCATTTAGTATTTGAAGCCCTCCCTCAGAATTTGAAGGATTTCAGTTTACAGGGTGGAAATTTTATATTTTTACGACAGCTTTCGAAGAAGGGCACTATCCGGGTATCTTCCTTGAAATTTTTCAGTTCAAACTTCTCCACCGCCACCACCACCCTCCCCCAAAAAAATAAAAGGTGGAGCCTTGACCATAATTTTTGTGTTTTTTATGTTTGATTCTTCTAAAAAATGTTTTGTATTGTATATGAGGAGTGTATCATATTTTGACTGTACTATTTTTAATCCGGTAATAAAATTTGTTGAAGTATGACTTAGTTCGAAATTTAAGCTATGTTATTCTATTTTTATATTTACAGGTAAATGTGAGAGTCGAGTTGGAATTTGTAAGAACTAAACAAAAAAGAGATTTATTTTAATTAATATTAGCAATTAACTTCTAAATTAATCCCTTATTTGCAGATTAATTGCATATGAAAATCTTTTCTTTTTTCTATGTTCCCTAGACTATTTTGAGCTTAATGCTCATGCTTTTTCAAGCGTCCTGTGGCTGATATAGCCTTCACATTCCATCACTGGTGAAGTATGGATGAAGACAATCTTCGAAGTACGCTTACGTCCAGATTTTGAACGCCTTCTCAATGAAGGCATATCAACGGGCCATATCAGCATATTTCAAAAATAATAAATAATTCTAAGACCACACTGGGTAATCATGACAAAACAAAAAGTTGCAAAGAAGAGAGAAACGAAGACAATAACAGCAAGTTAACTATTCTTAACTATGCTTAACTATTCTCAATGCAGAATGATTTAAAAAATGCAGATAAAAGTCAAAAGGACAATATAAAAACCAAATCTTAAAATAAAAATTTAGTTTCGGTGTTTATTTTTAGGTTTGTACATGCACTTCTGACAAGAAACAGGAGTTTCCACCTTCTCCTCCATCAAGGATCTTCGAAACCTGTTTGGACCATGTAGAGTGATCTGCTGCCAGCTGCTTTGCAAATGGGATCCATTGAGTTAATCCATGTGTGACCGAACTTTCTGAACCCCCCAATTGCTTCAAGGTCTGATTTAACCAAGTTCCACCAGTTTTTCCGCTGTTCCTCTTGGCATTTCTTCCATGAGCTACAGGGCTCAGCTAGAAGGATTCGACGAGGCAAGTACTCTGTTGGCCTCTGTAAGATATTAAACAAAAAAAAACAAGTTTTTTAAAATGAAAGTAAGGAGCGACATTAAAACTTAAAACGAATTGAAATTACTCTGTATTTGAAAGGGGCTTTTCCTCCTCAACGCCCCGCTCTTTACGCTAAAGTTTGACTCTTTCTTAACTCTACATTTTAAAACAGTAAAAAACTTTAGCGTAAAGAGCGCGGCGTTGAGGAGGAAAAGCCCCTTTCAAATACGGAGTAACTTCTGTTCGTTTTAAGTTTTAATGTCGCTTCTTACTTTCATTTGAAAAAACTTATTTTTTTTGTTGTTTAATTTCTGGACGTTTTTGAATTAATGCATGGTTTGATCTTGGCTCTCAGCACATAAATAATTAAAACGAAATTTGCATATTAATTTTTTTGGCTAAATGGTTTTTTTATAGTTTTAATCGGAAGATTTTGAGAAAAAAGGAGCGAGGGAGGAGGCCTAGTTGCACTCCAATTTTTTGATTACTTAAAAAGGCTATTATAACTTATAATTTTTTACGAACATTTTAATAAGTAAAAAATATACATAACTTACGAATTAAATTACGTAGCGAACTTCTATATTCGTATGTTTTTATTGTGTATATGAGGGGGCTCACCCATCGTCGATACCTCACTATTTACATTAAAGCTTAAATTTTGTCCCAATTCCTTAAGAATGACCCCTGAATCACAAAGGCCATAGAATAAATAGTTGAAATTACTAAAAATACTTTAGCGTAAAGAGCGAGGTATTACGAGGAGGTAAACCCCTCATATGCATAATAATTTCTGTTCGTTTTAAGTTTTAATGCTGCTCCTCACTTTCAGTAAAAAAAAACTTTTCATATTTATTTTTTCATTGTTTTTTAAATAATTCTAGAAAATCCTGCGCCCCCTCCATTGAAAGTCTCTTCCCCCATGAGAAGTTCCTCCATGGAAAGATCCTCCCCAGTACCCTCCCCCCTCAAATATCCCCCCAAACCAAAAAAAATCCGCTTGAAAAGGTCTGTACACTTCCCAGTAACCATTACTATATGTAAACACAGGTCAAAGTTTGTAACTTGCAGCCCCTCCCACGGGGACTGCGGGGGAGTAAGTTGTCCCCAAAGACATAGTTATTGGGTTTTCGACTATGGTGAATAAAATGGCTATCTCAGAATTTTGATCCGGTGACTTTGGGGAAAAATGAGCGTGGGAGGGGGCCTAAGTGCCCTCCAATTTTTTTGGTCACTTAAAAAGGGCACTAGAACTTTAAATTTCTGTTAGAATGAGCCCTTTCGCGACATTCTAGGACCACTGAGTCGATAGGATCACCCCTGGGAAAAAAAACAACAAATAAACATGCATCCGTGATTTGTCTTCTGGCCAAAAATGCGAAATTCTATATTTTTGTAGATAGGGGCTTGAAAATTCTACAATAAGGTTCTCTGATACGGTGAATCTGATGGTGTGATTTTCGTTAAGATCGTATGACTTTTAGGGGGTGTTTCCCCCTTTTTCCTAAAATAAGGCGAATTTTTTCAGGCTCGTAACTTTTGATAGGTAATACTAAACTTGATGAAACTTATATATTTAAAATCAAAATTAAAATGCAATTCTTTTGATGAAGCTATTGGTATCAAAATTCCATTTTTTAGAGTTTTGGTTACTATTGAGTCGGGTCGCTCTTTACTACAGTTCGTTACCACGAACTGTTTGATAAAGAGGTACTCGCAAATAGAAGCACTCTGGCTTAGCTACAAAATTTGCGCTGTGGATTAAACCAGTAGCATGGAATCGACGGAGTCACGATTCTCATGAATGATTTGGCTTAATAGTAACCGAAACTCTAGGTAACAAAGAAATTTTGAAAGCAGTATATGCAAAGAAAAATTGAAGTTTTATGATGATTCCAAATATATAAAAATATGTCAAGTTCAAAGTTACCCATCGAAAATAACGTACTTGTGGGCCTTTTCCAGACTATGAGAGAACCCTATTGTTGAAGTTTCAAGCTCCTATTTACAAAAATGTGGAATTTGGTATTTTTTCGCCAGAAGGCAGATCACGGATGCGTGTTTATTTGTTTGCTTTTTTTGGTTTTTTTTTCTCGGGTGTGATCGTATCGACCCAGTGGTCCTAGAATGTTGCGAGAGGTCTTATTCTAATGGAAATGAAAAGTTCTAGTGCCCTTTTTAAGTGACCGAAAAAAATGGAGGGCACCTAGGCCCCCTCCCACGCTAATTATTTTCCCAAAGTCACCGGATCAAAATTCTGAGATAGCCATTTTATTCAGCGTAGTCGAAAAACCTTATAACTATATCTTTGGGGACGATTTACTCCCCCACAGTCCCCGTAGGAGGGGCTACAAGTTACAAACTTTGACCAGTGATTAAATATAGTAATGGTTATGGGGAAGTGTACAGACGTTTTCAGGGGGATTTTTTGGTTGGGGGAGGGGTTGAGAAGAGGGGGATATGTTGTGGGAACTTTCCATCGAGGAATTTGTCATTGGGGAAGAAAATTTCCATGAAGGGAGCGCAGGATTTTCTAGCATTATCCAAAAAAAACAATGAAAAAATAAATATTAAAAAGTTTTTTTTTCAACTGGAAGTAAGGAGCAGCATTTAAACCTAAAACGAACAGATATTATTACGCATATGAGGGGCTCACCTCCTCAAAATACCTCGCTCTTTACGCTAAAGTATTTTTAGTAATTTTAACTATTTAATCTACGGCTTTTGTGATTCACGGGTCATTCTTAAGGAATTGGGACAAAATTTAAGCTTTAGTGTAAAGAGCGAGGTACTGACGGGGGGGGGGGGGTGAACCCCCTCATATCCGTAATATAAACATGAGAACACAAAAGTTCGTTACGTAAGGTAATTTGTAAGTTACGTATACCTTTTACTAATAAAAACATTTGTAAACAAATTAAAAGTTCTAGTTGCCTTTCCAAGTTACCAAGAAATCGGAGGGCAAGTAGGTCTCCTCCCCCGCTCTTTTTTCTCAAAATCATTCGATCAAAACTATGAGAAAGCCATTTAGCCAAAAAAATAAATTTGCAAATTTCGTTTTAATTATTCATCTGCGGAGAGCCAAAATCAAAACATTGATTGATTCAAAAACGTTCATGTTTTTTTATTAAATTAAATATAAAAAAAACAAGTTTTATTTAACTGAAAGTAAGGAGCGACATTAAAACGAACAGAAATCACTTCGCATATGAAAGGGGCTGCTTCCTCATCAACGACCCGCTCTTTACGCTAAAGTTTGACGCTTTCTCTCAACTCTACTTTAACAGTAAAAAATTACTTTTTTAAAAGTAAAAAATTAAAAATTAACAGTAAAAAATAAAACGAACAGAAGTAATTTCTGTTCGTTTTAAGTTTTAATGTCGCTCCTTACTTTCAGTTAAAAAAAAACTTGTTTTTTTTATTTAATCATATGAAAAATTCAGCAAGTTTTGAAGATCTCCTTACTGTGAATAATACTCGCTTTGCGACATTCAAACAATCATTCCTTGCTCATAGCTTTGAAATCGACGATATACAGGGAGTACATGCCCTTGAAGAATTGACACTGTCCAGAATGCCTTTTGTAATGCGTATAATCATAAAGGTTCTTGTTTTCAGAAATTTTGCAGATCCAAAAGGTCTTTGGGAAAGCTTTAAAAATTGAAAGATTTAAAAAGCAGAGGATTTTATTCGGTAAGCGTAACGAAATAATGTTTATTAAGATACGGCAATTAAACTTGTCTATTGCATTATTGTCTCCAACGGCAAACAATTGCAATACAAAGTCGAAATTTTAATTTTTGGGTGGATCGATTAGGAATCCAGACAGCCCCTAATCTAAATGGATCTAATACGACCAAGACTTTGAATTTCTATATTCTAGTCAGTCAGATGCTACTGAAGAAAGCATGTGTCGGCTTCTGCAAGGAAAACAGCTTGGAATTGTAGATAATATGATGTTGGAAAAAATTATCCTAATTATGGTGGAAAAAATGTTTTTTTCATAGATGGACCAGGCAATACCGGTAAAATTTGTGTGTATAAAACCTTGTATTGCATTCTGTATGGCGAAAACCACAAAGTAAAATGTACTATTTTTACTAGAATCACATCGATTTTATTACCTATTGGACAAACAACACACAAGACCTTTGGCTTGGAAGCTCCACTTTCCTCAGATTCAATCTCTGGCATAAATCCTGGTTCAAAAGAAGCTTTAGAATTAGCTTCAGTGGAAGTTTCCCTATGTGACGAAACACTGATGTTGCCAAAGTGTGGTTTTACAAAATATGGATCATTTGTTAGGGTCCGCTTCTAATCCGAACTTGCCATTTGGAGGGATGTTCTAGTTGATGGAGACGACTTTGACAGTGTTTACCAGTTCAACTCCGAAGCAATCACTGTTAAATGCTTGATTTGTCAAAACAAATAATAAAACAATCTTTGGAAGAATTTCAAACATTTTTTCTTTGAAAAAAAAATATGCATGACGGTCCTGATCAGGTGGCATTTGCAAAGTACACTCCGGACGTGGGAAATGGAAATCTTCCCAAAGATGACTTCAGTGAAATCGGATTATCTGAATATATAATTTTCACTGGTAATTTGTTTCAGATTGTATTTGGAGAGTGTCTGGCAAATAAAAATTTCAATTTAATGTGGGTTCGCATTATTTTATCTTCGTTCAACGAAGAAGTTAGTAAAATAAACACGGAAATTGTCAATCCCCTCCTAGGAGAATGCAAGTCTTATATAAGTTATGATTCTGCAAGAAATAAACAGGAAGGTGGAATTCAATTCACTCCAGGATTCTTCAGTGGAATTCCTCAGGGAAGTGACATCTTCTATCTTCTGGTGGTAAAAGACAATGTAGATTAAAAATTATTCTACCCCCTGATAATGAATGACAAACATACTATGTTGTGTCGAAGGAAGCATTGACAACTGCCAACAAAACATCTAATTGTTAGAGCTTTATACCTCTTTTTAAATTCATTAAACAAGTAATAATTGTGTACATTTGTGTTTATTTTTCCTTGAAATCCGCTACATAGTTTTTTTTTCTTAAAACGGGCAATAAATGGTCATTTTTGATCTTTCTGGTGATTTTTGGCCTTGGTATGTGAAGTACGCCACCTCCAGTTCCGGTTTTGCCAGCTACACTTTTAACCGAATCGGCCCCTGATCTTATGTTTGCCTCAGTTAAATAAATATGATCTATTAAAAATAGGGGGTCCCCTCGTATTTTGGAAATTAAAGCTCATTTCGGACAATTATATCTTATTTCCAAAAACAAATACAATAAGATATGATTCTCTCGAAGCATTATCTCGCTAAAGTTTGATTTCAAAGAGGCGTGTTTAAGATGATGAAAGCCCTCCTCACATTAGGATAACTCTGATTACGATCTACGATATTAAAATGAACATAAGTTAAATAAAAAACACAAGTTTTTTTTTAATGAGATTCCAGAGCAACATTTTAACTCAAAATGAACATTCATATACGAGGGGGGCTGTCACCTTCTCCTTACGTTTAAGTTTGACTTTTTGTCCTCAGTACTTTAAGAATGACTACTCGGATGCAAGGACAATTGGAGCGGAACAAAAAGTATTTTCGCAATACCTTAAGAATAGAAGAGCTTATAAAAGTGTGTTTGTTTTTAACAATAAAAATTTCAGCACAAATGTATTAAAAGGCAATCAGCTAGCGTAAGACTTCCAGTTACCCACCAAGTACTTAATACCTTACCACCAAGCATAGCACTATAAAGCTTTAGCGTAAAAAAATTCAAGGAAAATGTTTTGAGTTTTAGCATAAATCTTTAATTTACTTTGGAAATTACCAAAATTAATTTGACATAATTAGTGACTCCTATCATCGCCATATAAATTTTGTGAAATGATTTGTCGTAAGTGACCAACTCTTGTAAAAAAACATTATTCTGCGTTCACTGGGAACATTGCACATTTTTTTGTTGTAACTATGCATAAAAAAATCCAATTTCAAACTATTACGCAAGATACATTGATTTTCTAGAAATGGAGACGAATCCTTATAGGTCACGTAGATCCAATTAGCAATAGTCTCCAAAATGAGTGTTCGCGCCATATCGATTTCTTTGTTAAGGTCGATAGCTGGCTGCAGTATTGGATTCGGAGAGCGGAACGATGCCAGTTTCATTCTTGAAAAGTAGAATCGCAAGAAAAAAGTAGTCAGATCACTGTGATCTGATTAATTCAGAATACTCAGTGTTGTGTGAATGAGAGTATAGCCATGGATGAGCATTACATATTTCCTCTGTTTATTGTGATGTTTCTCTCCCAGAACAATCTGTGTAAGTAACTAATTCAAAAGTTTGTAACAATCCAGACGTTAAAGCATGACATCAACAGCTTCTATCGTAACAATGTTTTCATGATTTTACATTACCTGTACGAAAATGTTCCTAGCAACTTGTCAGTTTTCCTATAGAATTTCCCTGGTAATTGAAAAAGTATACTCGATCGAATGGTTAGTGTCATTAACATAAAACCATAGATAAGCACTGAGTGATGATGAATATAAATACTGCATCTTAAGGAATGTAGCCTCCTGTGTTTGTTTGTTATTTGAGGCATTTGAAATAGTTTTGGGCGATTGAAATGAATTGTTGTAGACATATTTTTTTTAACTAAGTGGCACGAGCACCCACCCTTCCTGATTACACCCCTGCTTAAATGTAAAATACTTGGTTATAAAAATAGTTAGTAAATTATTTACTATTATAGTCTACGAAGGCTATAGTAGTCCATACTTTGAGATAATAATTATAAGATTCTTTCTTTGGTTTGTTTCGCTACTTGTGCAAATATTCTCTTGTGAAAACTAAATAGCGAAATGCCTTACAATCATTTTCTAACGTTTTTTTTTTTTTATTAAGAGCAGGATCTTTCAAGGCAATTTTTAAATTCTAGAGCCCTCTATAATCCAATCAAAGAAGAATACCCTGAGAACAACGAATAGCTCATGTCTAATTCACAAAAAGATTTTACTAATACGGAGATTTAGCTAGTGCTAATTTAAAGCGAATATGAATTTTTCGTAGAATATCTCAGCCAAGCCAAAAATTTTATGAAAATCTGATTTTATAGATTTTTACATATTTATATATATATATATATATATATATATATATATATATATATATATATATATATATATATATATATATATATACTAGCTGTTTTGGGGTGGCGCTTCGCGCCACCCCAACACCTAGTTGGTGGGGGCGCTTCGCGCCCCCCCCAAGCCCCCCCGCGCGCGTAAGTCGTTACGCGCCATATTAGTTACGCGCCATTGTAGTTGTGTCCCTATGTCCCACCTGTGAATCGACCATTCCCTGAATCGCCATCGTCATTTATATATCCCCCTGTGCACCCCGGCGTCCCCTTTGTAGTTATGTCCCTGTGTCCCGGTCGTCGTCATTTATGCTCCCTGTGTCCCGGTGCTTTGTTGATTGCTAATCGAACATTCCGTTTGTCCCGGTCGCTTTCTCTTTGAGTGTCGTCATTTATTTAGATTGTTTCTCCTTTATTTTTCAGTTTTTTTCCTTTTTTTAGTTTTTTTTTCTTTTTTAGTTCTTTTAGTTTTTACCTTTTTTTAGTTTTTTTTAGTTTTTTAGATGAAAATTTTTTTTTAGTTTTTTTCCTTTTTTTCTTTTTAGTTTTTTATTGGTTTTTACCTTTTTTTTAGCTTTTTTAGTTTTTTTCGTTTTTTCTTTTTACTTTTTTTTAGTTTTTATCTTTTTTATTTTTTTTATTTTTATTCTTAATTTTATTAGTTTTCTTTTTCTCTTCTATTTTTCAGTTTTTTCCTTTTTTTTAAGTTTTTTTTTAGTTTTTAGTTTTTTTAGTTTTTTTTTCCTTTTTTTCTTTTTAGATTTTATTGGTTTTTACCTTTTTTTTAGCTTTTTTAGTTTTTTTCGTTTTTTCTTTTTACTTTTTTTTTTAGTTTTTATCTTTTTTATTTTTTTTTATTTTATTCTTAATTTTATTCATTTATATATCCCCCCGTGCACCCCGGCGTCCCCTTTGTAGTTATGTCCCTGTGTTCCGGTCGTCGTCATTTATACTCCCTGTGTCCCGGTGCTTTGTTGATTGCTAATCGAACATTCCTTTTGTCTCGGTCGCTTTCTCTTTGAGTGTCGTCATTTATTTAGATTGTTTCTCCTTTATTTTTCAGTTTTTTTCCTTTTTTTAGTTTTTTTTCTTTTTTAGTTCTTTTAGTTTTTACCTTTTTTAGTTATTTTTAGTTTTTTAGATGAAAATTTTTTTTTAGTTTTTTTCCTTTTTTTCTTTTTAGTTTTTTATTGGTTTTTACCTTTTTTTTTAGCTTTTTTAGTTTTTTTCGTTTTTTCTTTTTACTTTTTTTTTTAGTTTTTATCTTTTTTATTTTTTTTTTTTTTTTATTCTTAATTTTATTAGTTTTCTTTTTCTCTTTTCAGTCTTTTCCTTTTCAGTCTTCTCTTTTCAGTCTTTTTTCTTCTATTTTTCAGTCTTTTCCTTTTTTTTAAGTTTTTTTTTTAGTTTTTAGTTTTTTTAGTTTTTTTTTCCTTTTTTTCTTTTTAGTTTTTATTGGTTTTTACCTTTTTTTTAGCTTTTTTAGTTTTTTTCGTTTTTTCTTTTTAAATTTTTTTTTTAAGTTTTTATCTTTTTTATTTTTTTTTATTTTATTCTTAATTTTATTAGTTTTCTTTTTCTCTTCTATTTTTCAGTTTTTTCCTTTTTTTAAGTTTTTTTTTAGTTTTTAGTTTTTTTAGTTTTTTAGTTTTTTTAGTTTTTTTAGTTTTTTAGCTTTTTTATTTTTTTTATTAGTTTTTAGTTTTTTTGTAGTTTTTGCCTTTTTTTAGTTTTTTCAGTTTACCTTTTTTACCTTTTTTGTGGATCGTCACCTGATCCACAGATCCACAGATCCACAGACAACTTATTTTTATATATATAGATATATATATATATATATATATATATATATGTATATATATATATATATATATATATATATATATATATATATATATATATATATATATATATATATATATACATAAATATATATATATATATGTATATATATGTATATATATATATATATATATATATATATATATATATATATATATGAATATATATATATATATATATATATATATATATATATATATATATATATTTACATATATATATAAATATATATATATGTGTGTTTACATATATATATATATATATATATAAATATATATATATATAAATAAATATATATATATATATATATATATATATATATATATATATATATATATATATATATATATATATGTATATATATACATATATATATACATATATGTATATATATATATATATATATATATATATATATATATATATACATATATATATACATATATATATATATATATATATATATATATATATATATATATATATATATATATATATATATATATATATATATATATATATATATATAAGTACGTAAGTGCAACAAGTAAAACATAGCCTACAGCGATGAACCCAAATGGTCTGTCAAATAAAATGAGAACAATGAATAAAATGAACAAAAATTAGTACATAAGTACACAAGCATAAGTGCATAAGTAAAATATAAGTAACATAAGTAAAAGTAAGTAATATTAGTAAATTGAATAAAAACGAGGGCATAGTAAAAAGATAGGTACAGTATGAAAACGCGCGGCGATGAATTGAAGGCGATGGCCTATCAATGAAAAATGAAACAAAGAACAACGGTATGTTAACAAAGCAAATGAGACGTTAACATGGTACATTATAATTTCCATTTATTCATGATTCCAGCGAAAGCTGACACAAAGCTCTTTCTATAGCGTCCAGTTCTTGCATCAGTAGAATTTAGAACCGGGATTCTCCGGGCTTTTGATCGAGGTAAACGGCGCTTTGGAGGGCAATGAGGGGCTGGGAGCATACATTGAAAGTGTGGGCTACGACGCAGACTTTTTCCGAATTTGGTACAAAGGGTAACATATTGGGCTGCCAGGATGGGGAGGTGGAATTCCTTGAGGAGGAGAACGTCAGGCACTTTGCCCTCACCGTAAATAATTCTCAGGGCTTTCTTCTGGATAACTTCTAGCCTATCGGATTGCTCCATCGTAACACCTAAATGCCATACGGGGCAATCATACTCAAACTCTGGACGGATAAAATATACATAGGAGCGAAATATATGTGCTTTTGGGCATGAAAATTTAGCAAATAGCTTAAGGAGAGACAAAGATGTACTAGCCTGTTAAACAATAGAACAAATTTGGGTCTCCCATTTCAAATTGCTAGTCAAGTTTGACACCTAAGAGTTCAGTTTTTGGTGTAATTATTTCACTAGGTATTGGGGTTGTAAATAATGGCTTTGATTTAAGAAAGTTAAGGGTCATAATATTCGATTTATGAAAATTCACTTTCATTTTTGACTGAGCTGCTTCACTTGCAACGTCTTCGAGAATGTCCATTGCACTACTATTAGTATTTTTTCTGGAATTTTCGAGCAATGACATGTCATCCACAAAGGTCCATCGATTGGCTAATTTATCATTAAGATTGTTAATCACTTCCAGAAATAGTAATGGACCAAAAAGCGAACCCTTCGGAACTCCGCAAGAAACACGGAGTGAATCAGAATAAGCATTTTGTTACCAACTTGACTTCTATTTGACAGAGAAGATGCAATACATTAAATTCATTCAGCAATTTTTCAATTAAAACGTTATGACTAACCACATCAAAAGCCCTTTGAAGGACGATTAAAAGGAAATTCAGCCAGGTATCTGGCTCGTCAAGTAATTTACGTACATCATTGAGAAGACTGAGCAGGTAATTTGTCATTGATAAACCTTTCATGTTTCCGAATTGTTCATCAATAATTTCAAGGGTTGCCTTTTTCAGCCAATCTGCTGCGAAGCTCTCATACAGTTTAGAAAAAGTTGGCGTTGAGGTAGTTGGTCCGAATCCATAAAAACCCAAACTAACACCATTCTTCTGTATAAGTGTAATGTATCCTTTTTTCCAGCACTTAGGGAACCAACAATTTCAAGTTATTGTATTAGAAATATTTATTAAAGGTTTTGATAACTTATCAGGAAATGCTTTTACTGTTTCAATTGGAATATCAAGGGGGCATATTGAAGTTCTCTTTATTTTACGTATTTTTGCCTCAATATCAACAGGCTGTAGGACAGGAATATCCTGGTCTGGTGCTGGGGGGCAGGTAAAATTACAAGAGAGAGCAGGGAGGAGTTGTACAATACTGGCAAGGTGTTTATTTAGTGAATTAGCTGTAGTTTCAGGAGGAACATGAAAACTAAAGTCAACATTTTTGGCTGTTTTACCACAGATTTTCTTGACTGTTTTATACCACTGCTTCGATCGTGCTTTAAAGAGTTCAATTACTTTATTGCGGTAATACTGGGCTGAAGCTTTCCGAATTTGTTTTTTTATATATATATATATAGTTTTCCTTAATAGGTTAGCTTCTTCAGTTTTTACTTGGCGAAACAGTCTTAATTTTGTTGGATTAAGGTTTTTATTGTATCATTTTTATACGGCTTATCATTGAAACATCTTTTCTTTTTGACCTGTGGAAAATGGATTAAATAATTATCGATAAGTTTTACTTGGAAAAATCGGCTTTCTTTTTTGATTTGTTGGCAGCGAATACATCTTCCTGCTGCCATGCATCCAAAATCGAGTAATCAGTAATTGGTCGATACTTATATACATCAAATTTATACTTGCGAATATGATCTCGTATCGGATTTTGCAAAAACTTAAAATTGAATCTACCACCAAGTGTGGGGAGGGAATTGGGTCTTTGAAAGAATTCATGCATGTTTGCGCAAATTATGTCAAGAGAAGTACCACCTTTTGTTGTTAGGATATTAATAATTTGCTTTAAATTAGCTTCCCGACAAAGATGACTTGTGTTTAGTTGATTTCCGTGACCGGCAAGTAAGATCCCAGCATCTTATTTGGATATTTGGAATAGACGCAATCAATGCGTAAAATTTTTCCAAGAAATCTTTACGCTGCTTCGATTTTTGGCTGGCTGAATAATAAAAACATCCAAGAATGATATAAGGGGCGCGGTAGAACTTTCGGTTTAACTTTAATTCAAGTTATTCCAGAGGCACCATTTGGACAAAATCTTGGGGTGGGCATAAACTCCATCTTGGCCCCCCCCCCCGACTCACTTTGTGTCGCGTAATCATCTAGGAAATGGGCATTTGACATAACTCGAGAATTTTATTATGTATCATACCTACTTTCAAAGTTTACAATAATTAATAGCACATAGTGTAATTACCCCAAGGGTCGTCAAGTAATTGCGCTCTTTGTTTAATAGGCGTGCCGTAATTTCAAATCAGTTGGACAGAATGGATTATGTTGGACATAATGGATTATTATGGCCGGTAAAGGGCCCTTTGTGGTGGAAGCTTGGGCCCCCTGGAAAATCTGGGGTGGGCATTTGCCCACCCCTGACCCCCCCCCCCAAATGGCGCCTCTGAGTTATTCCATCATACTCATTTATTCCTGGAACATTTACTTCCCTGGGCTCCAAATTATCACGACAAAAATTATTACCCCTCCACTCTTTTTACCAAGGTGTAATCTTGTGGGCGAAGCTTAATAAACTCCTTAAAATGAGCCATCTTCAGAGTACCCAAGTTTTGGGACTGAACCTCGGCTATGCAAATTAAAACTAATGCTACCTTATGCGCCGTAATTTCAAGTTCAATAAGTTTTTCAAAATCAAGACTTTCTGCATTATTCAATAGCAACCTAAGGAAATGGTACGGCAATTTATTATTCTTATGTTTACCACTATGAGGACCAGAAACACCCGTTTTGTCTGTTAAACGATGTGAAAAAGGAGTTTGAGGGTGAGGAGGTCTATGGACAATTTCTGGGGTTGGCTAGGGTTTATCGGATTTAGCACAGATGGGAGTACTATGAGTAGGCTCAAAGTTAATTTGCCTAGTAGTAGAGTGGTCAGAAGTGGGTACCAAGGACTTTCGACTCCCAATATTAGGAGTAGTAGCATACCTGTACACCATATCATATTGACGGCTTGAAAGAAGGGGGTAAATCTATTCAAAGTGAGAATCAGTGCTTTGGGGGGAATCTGAGGAAAAGAGACTGTGGGAGTACTCTCGAAAAGAAATCGGAAATTACTGGTTGGAGAAGAAAGGGGCAAACTGGTGCTTCTTGTTCCAGTGCCAGTTTCCATGGCGATTACATTTTTGGTATATTCAATAAAAATCGATCACTAGATTGACGTCGATTACTAGAATGAAATGAAAACGCCGAAGTAGGCCTAGGGAAGATTGTGTACCGGGACTCACCAGGGAACCGACTCAGGGATTGACTTGGAAAGTTTAGGCCTAAGGGATCCTGACGGTGGCATGGGACCAGTGGGGACGTAGCCTGGCTCACGGCCAGGGCAGCTTTTTTTTGATGAATTTAAATTCTTAAGTGGGATCAAAGACCTAGAAATATGGGCCGGGTTACAAGTACTGTCGACACAAGATAAATCTTCACATAAATTAAGATGATCGAAAGAGCAGGTACTATTTTCGCAACATCCTGAGATAAAACGCCTACAAACATGTAAATACTGTTAACAACCATTCCTACAAAAACCATTCTAAAAAAAATAGACAAATTTGCGTAATTATATAACCCCTTAGTTAGGTTTTTTTCTTTGCTATAGATTATTTTCTATAAGAATCACAAAGAAAACCAAGGAAAGGACTTAAAATATTATGTTGACTTAATAACCAATTGACTTATTATTTCCTACCAGCCCCTCGTTATTTTTCATAATCGTACTACTATAGACAGTGGCTGCAAAAAGTAAAAGAAGACGACCGTGGTCTAACTTCCAATCCTTAGTTAATAATTCTTTGGATCAAATAAGAGATAAACTAATTTGCACACGGTTCTAACCCCTTAACCAAAAATATTACTCTGCTCCAATAGCCCAGTATTAATTGGACGTCCCTCTCCGCAGCAGACATGAAATCAATTTTTTGCACCCCAAATGAATAGGAAGTAAATAATAGGCACGCCAGCTACATCCTTCGTGGAAACTGTACCTTGTAAACGACAAAGCATTGTATTGAATTCTGACTACAAAATAATTCTTGTGGGTTTGTATTTGTTTTGGTGTTTATTTTTATTTCTTTTTTTTTTTTGCTGGATACCTTCTTCCTAGCTAAGGCATATATTATGGGCTGGCTCCCTATTTTAGTATCATATTTGTAGGCATGAATGCATAGTGAGCCAGAGGTAATAGGCTTGAAATTGCTTGTGCAGGACCTTGACTCTTGGTGATAGAAGAGTATCGCCAAGTGTGGATAGCCATATTGTGACTAAGATTGGTCCAGGATTGCACAAAGCCTCCACTCAACTAGAGCAGTCTATAACCATTGTTATTTTCCTTTCCTACACCAAATTTAGCAAGGATAGAATGCCATGTATCCTTATTCCTACCGAACAGGACATTACGATATCATGAAATTAGGTAATATAAAATTTATTTACTAAGGATGTGGCTCATAGGCAGGGAGTAAGGTTCATAATAAATAAGGAAGTTCCTAAGTCTTGCTTAGGTTGGTAAGGTATTAATGATGAGATTCTAGTTGATTATTTTGCGAGTAAAAAGTGTAAGGTATAAGTCATAGTAATATATGCCCCGGTAGGATCAAAAGACGGAGTAAGTAGCAACTTGATAAAAATGTTAGCTAAATGAATGCTTTTTTGGAAGTTTTAGAGTTTAGGGTACATGAAAAAGTTTAAGAATTAATTTCCAGAAGACTTCGTAACTTAGTATAAGAATAAATGAAGCTGAAGAATCTGAAGAGATTATGTCGAATAAAGAGAGAAAATCGGTAAAGTGGAAAGTTTCAGTTACCTGGGTTGTACCATTAGTAAAGAAGATTAATAAGATAAGATAATGTTTTTTTTTTTCAAAATGCATAAAAAATGCATAAAAAAAGCATAAAAAGTCAGTAAAAATCAAGCATAAGAACGGTCAATTAAAAATTTAACGCAAAAGGAAAAAAAGTCCAAGAACTAAAATAAACTTTATGCGATTAATGGCAAAATAAAATAAAAAATACAGTAAATACAGTAAAATTAAAAAAACACTTAAAATAAAGTCATATTAACTGTCAAAATCTCAAAATGAAATATTTTCAATTAAAGAAAGGATTGTGCCGAAGACAAGGTTAAAAATGAAATAGAGCATAAATAAATATCACAAATGGGCAAAATAAAGTCACCAAAGATAACAAAATGACGCATGACTATTGCGAAAATATACTGTTAACTAAAATAACGGATGGAGGAGTTAATTTTGGTGCAGGACACTGATGAGAAATTATTAAGGTACTCCATAATAAAGGGGATAAAACTATTACGGACCCTCTCAGTGATCGGAGAATACGTTGTGATTGCCCAGTAAGCTAAGCGGGGAGTCGAAGTCTAATGGGGTTATGAGAATCGGGAAAGATGTGCTCAGTACGGGGATTAGAAATTGCGGATTTAGCAAAACGCAAACAAATTTGGTCCCTCCTTTCTTTTATCCTAGTAATTCGTGCGGACTTAAGGAGGAAGGAGTATGGAATTTTGCTCTCTTTGTAGATAATCCTGATTGAACGCTTTTGGACTGGCTCAATTTTGTCACTAAGTTCGCTTGAAAGCTAAATGTAGTACAGATGTAGTACATCAGATGTAGTGCGAATGTAGTACAGATGTTAAAAGTAGAATAGCCAAGACCCAGGGATTTCTTTTCAAAGTTAAAAAAGTTTATAATAATTAGAAGATAAGACTACGAAACAAGGTCAGAACATTAGAAGTTACAGTGATGACAGTGGTCAAATGTGGCTCTAATTTGTCTAATAATCTTCTCGACGGAGAAGAATTTGTCTACGGATAGTTTCGGGTACACCTGACTGACCTTATAACAGAGCGCTAAGCTGTGCAGAAAATGCGGTTTTTTGAACAATACCTTTTGCGGAAAAATGATGACAGGCTACCAAAGATAGCTCTTTTCAGCAATCCATATAGGACCAAACTAGAAGGAGATCGCTCCGCAAACGCCATGGGAAGTGCCCGTAAGAAAGAATTTAAAGGGAATTGGACCTCTTTGGCAGGGAGTAAGAGGGAAGCTTTAGATAGTTCGGGATGGAAAAGGAGGCGTCCACAACTTTGCTGGCCTCAGTCAGCCTGGTGCTCCAAGAAGCTAGTATTTTCTTTACTACAATTAATTATTTTCCAAATCTTTTTAAAAACTTTTTGCCTTTCTTTTAGGTAGTGAGAAAAAGAAAAGGGTGCCAATTCATGAAACAATAGAGAAGGTGGTGTAAATTGTACTTTCAAAATCAAGGAGGGAAGAGGTTAATTTGCTGTGTTCTCGATTTTTCAGTGAAAATACCCCCCAAAAAAGGTATTTTCAATGAAAATAGGGAAACACATATTTTTCAAGATTTAGAGGAAGTATAAGAAATCCATTGGGCAAATCGCCCCCATTCCCTATCAACTGACGCTCCTAGGATTAAGTAACATCAAATATGCTATGTTTTCAGCAAAATACAACTGACAGGGAAGTTGAGCTATCTCGAACACGTTACAAATTTAATAATAGGTTCCAACCTTCAGCCCCCAAAGTGTACAACATTTCGTACAAAGCAATTCAGACTTCTTTCTGATATTTTATCAGATATTATGAATGTTATGAATATTATGAATCTTATATATTTGTAATCAGCATAATAAGTTGATTCTTTTGATGTATCTATTGACATTAAAATTCCATTTTGCGATTTTCGGTTACTATTGACCCAAGTCGGTCCTTAGCTCCTTACCTACAGCTCGTTAACATGAACTGTTTGAAATACTCAGAATGGACTGCGTATCAGAGATAAAGGGCATTTTTCCTGCACAAGGGAAAGCTTAAATATATTAAATGAATATTAAAACGGAACTGAACGATGGTAAAACTATACATTTTTTTTAGTTGAAAAAACCGAAAAACAAACAATAAGGAGTACAGCTTTTTACAAGCAAAATGCCGGTCTTTTCATGTTGAATTGATTTTACTACCTGTGTATCTGAGCTGATTATAAATAAGAAAGGCAAACACAATAAACTCAAATTTAATTTTCCAGGCAATGCCTTGAAATGTTATGACTGCAATTCCGCTTTTGATCCAAGATGTGGTGAGAATTTTGACAATTCAACAATCGCCTTGGTAGATTGTGACCAGAGACAAGCCAATATTCCTGGCATGAAGGATCAAAAGGCCACCATTTGCAGGCGCGTCATAGAAAACGGTATGAAGGGCTTACGGTAATGGGCTACCCGCCTTTGCAAAAAAAAGTTAGAAAAAGTAAATTTTAGGGTTTCAGCGACATATATACATCTTTTCAAATTTTGAACCAAATGAGAAAAGAGACTGTTCACGAAGAGTTAAAGCTAATTCTGCTAAATTGTTATTATTATGGCGTTAAAATTACCCTTTAGGGAACTTTCAATATTGCCATGATCTAAAAATTTATAACTGAACCTCTGACCGAAAGCGTTCGTTAATGGACTTGCTTCTTCTCAAAAAAAAAGAAAAAAGAACAGGGCACATAAAAAGGCATGGGCTTTTGAGCCCCCCTTCCCCTCTGATTAAAAATTGTCAAAATAATGAATCTTTGGAGATATCATAACATTTATTTTGTCGTATTCTTTTATTTCTGGACAAATGCAATCGAATAAAATGTAATTTTTTCTGCTGGAAATCGAATTTTCTATTTTTACATCTTTGCCCGTAAGGGCAAAAAAAAACTCAGTATTATGTGTCTTGACGCTTTAAAGAAGGTAAAGTAATTTATTAAATAATTACTGGCAGCACTAAACCCATCGCGCCGATAGTTTGAAATTCAGCTGCAAATTTTTACATTCAGTATAGAGAACTATTTTCTATTTAGTCATTTTCTAAGAAACCAGGTTCCTCTAATTTCCTATGAAATGCCTCCCAAGCCTTATGACGGATAATTTAGGATCTTCAAAAATCTATGCGGTGAGTTATTTTTGTTGAATATCTATCTTCAATTTGAAGACTGTTTTTGTGATTTTAAAATCGCTTTTTGAATAGTGATCAGTGCTTCACTTCGCCGAACACTATTGTTTCTGTTTCATCAAAACTTGATCTTCTCGCCTAGGACAAAAAAAATTAAAAAGGTGACGAATAAAAATCTTTTTTTGAATCCTGATTTGACGATTTGCCTTGGCTATTAGTCTTTTAGCAAGAGTTAAATTTAAAAAACAAGTTTTTTAAAATGAAAGTAAGGAGTAGCATTAAAACTTAAAACGAACAGAAATTACTCCGTATATGAAAGGGGCTTTTCCTCGTCAACGCCCCGCTCTTTACGCTAAAGTTTGACTCTTTCTCTTAACTCTACTTTTTAAAACAGAAAGAAACAGTAAGTACTTTAGCGTAAAGATTGAGGTATTACGGGGAGGTAACCCCTCATATGCGTAATAATTTTTGTTCGTTTTAAGTTTCAATGCTGCTCCTTACTTTCAGTAGAAAAAAACTTTTCATATTAATTTTTCCATTGTTTTTTCAAATAATGCTAGAAAATCACGCGCCCCCTTCATTGAAATTCTCTTCCCCATGAGAAGTTCCTCCATGGAAATATCTTCCCACGTAACCCCCTCCCCCTCAACTCTCCCCCCTAAACCGAAAAAATCCCCCTGAAAACATCTGTACACTTCCCAGTAACCATTACTATATGTAAACACAGGTCAAAGTTTGTAACTTGCAGCCCCTCCCACGGGGACTGCGGGGGACTAAGTCGTCCCCAAAGACATAGTTATTAGGTTTTTCGACTATGATGAATAAAATGACTCTCTCAGAATTTCGATCTGGTGACTTTTGGGGAAAAATGAGCGTGGGAGGTGCCCTCCAGTTTTTTGGTCACTTAAAAAGGGCACTAGAACTTTTAATTTCCGTTAGAATGAGCCGTCTCGCGTCATTCTAAGACCACTCAGTCGATTCGATCACCCTTGGGAAAAAAAGAACAAAAAACAAACAAAAAAAGAAAAAACCAAATAAGCACGCATCCGTGATGTATCTTCTGGCAAAAAATGTGAGATTCGACATTTTTGTAGATAGGAGCTTAAAACTTCTAAAACAAGGTTCTCTGATACGCTGAATCTGACGGTGTTATTTTCTTTAAGATTGTATGACTTTTAGGGGGTCTTTCTCCCTATTTCCTAAAATGAGGCAAATTTTCCCAGGCTCGTAACTTTTGATGGGTAAGACAAATTTTGATTAAACCTATATATTTAAAATCAGCATTTAAATGCGATTCATTTGATGTAACTATTAGTATCAAAATTCCATTTTTAGAGTTCGGTTACTATTGAGCCGGATCGCTCCTTACTACAGTTCGTTACCACGAACTGTTTGATTGAAGAGAATTAGAGAGAATGGTGACGAATAAAAATACTTACCCCGTATTCTGATGTGACAATTTTATCGGCTATTTGGCTATTAGTATTGATAAAAAAAATTGCAGAAGAGATGCTGAAGGAAAATGCCCATTAACACTTTCCTCCCTACGGAAACTCTCCCCATGGAAAATACCCCCCGCTTACATTCCCCCTCTAAAAAAAATCTGTATATTTTCAATTACAAACGTTATAAAAGGGGCGTGGGAGGGGAGCTAGTTGCTCTCTAATCATTTAGTTCACTTAAAACGGGCACGAGAGCTTTTTAGCTCTGATCAAATGAGCACTTTCCCGATCTTGCTGGATCACTGGTTTGATAGGGTCACCCCTGGAGAAAATTAAGAAAATCGAACAAATAAACACACATCTCAGTTATGGTCAGAAAATAATTTACCAACAGGCTAAAATCCCTGATTGGGACCTGATTTCATCGATTACGTTCAGGTTGTTGTCTGCAAGAACCGCCCACGCGTGCAGTGGCGTAGTGGGTTAGAAATCCTGTACCAGTAGGCATCTGAGTATAATATTTTTTCAAACAGTTCGTGGTAACGAACTGTTGTAAGGAGCGACCCGGCTCAATAGTAACCAAAACTCTAAAAAAATGGAATTTTGATACTAATAGCTACATCAAAAGAATCGAATTTTAATGCTGATTTTGAATATATCAGTTTCATCAAGTTTAGCCTCACCCATCAAAAGTTACGAGCCTGGGAAAATTTGCGTCATTTTAGAAAATAGGGAGGAACACCCCCTAAAAGTCATAGAATCTTAACGAAAATCACACCATCAGATTCAGCGTATCAGAGAACCCCTCTATAGAAGTTTCAAGCTCCTATCTACAAAAATGTGGAATTTTGTATTTTTTACCAGAAGGCAGATCACGGATGCGTGTTTATTTGTTCGTTTTTTTTCCCCAGGGGTGATCGTATCGACCCAGTTGTCCTAGAATGTTGCGAGAAAGCTCATTCTAACGGAAATGAAAAGTTCTAGTGCCTTTTTTAAGTGACCAAAAAAATTGGAGGGCACCTAGGCCCCCTCCCACGCTAATTATTTTCAAAAGTCAACGGATCAAAATTTTGAGATATCCATTTTATTCAACGTAGTCGAAAAACCTTATAACTGTGTCTTTGGGGACGACTTACTCCCCTATAGTCCCCGTGGGAGGGGCAACAAGTTACAAACTTTGACCAGTGCTTACATATAGTAGTGGTTATTGGGAAGTGTACAGGCGTTTTCAGGAGGATTTTTTGGTTGGGGGAGGGGTTGAGGAGAGGGGGATATGCTGGGAGATTTTTCCATCGAGGAATTTGTCATGGGGGAAGAAAATTTCCATGAAGGGAGCGCAGGATTTACTAGCATTATTTAAAAAAAACAGTGAAAAAATAAATATGAAAATGTTTTTCTTTCAGCGGTAGGTAAGGAGTAGCATTACAACTTAAAACAAACAGAAATTATTACCCATATGAGGGGCTCACCTCCTCCTAATACCTCGCTCTTTACGCTAAAGTATTTTTAGTAATTTCAACTACTTATTAAACGGCTTTTGTGATTCAGGGGTCATTCTTAATGAATTGGGACAAAATTTAAGCTTTAGTGTAAAGAGGGAGGTACTGACGAGGGGGCGAACCCCCTCATATATGTAATAAAAACATGAGAATACAAAAGCTCTTTACATAAGCTAATTTATAAGTTACGTATATCTTTTACTAATAAAAAGATTCGTAAAAAATTAAAAGTTCTAGTTGCCTTTTTAAGCAACCAAAAAATCGGAGGGCAACTAGGCTTCCTCTCCCGCTCTTTTTTTCTCAAAATCATTCGATCAAAATTAAGAAAAAAAAAATGCAAATTTCGTTTTAATTATTCCTCTAGCGAGAGCCAAAATCAAAACATGCATTGATTCAAAAACGTTCAGAAATTAAATATAAAAAAACAAGTTTTTTTAACGGGAAGTAAGGAGTGACATTAAAACTTAAAACAAACAGAAATTACTTCGTATATGAAAGGGCTGCTTCCTCATCAACGCCCCGCTCTTTACGCTAAAGTTTTTTCTGTTTTAAAAAGTAGAATTAAGAGAAAGAGTCAAACTTTAGCGTAAAGAGCGGGGTGTTGATGAGGAAGCAGCCCTTTCATATACGAAGTAATTTCTGTTCGCTTTAAGTTCTTATGTCGCTCCTTACTTCCCGTTAAAAAAAACTTTTTTTTTATTTAATCGTTCAAGGAGAGACATTTAATTGCCACAAGGTACTGAACGCATTTAATATGCATTTACCGTTCAATATACTATAAGGAGGCAGCAGATTTAATTCTAATTGAATAAATAAAACTGAAAAAGTAAAATTATTTGAGGTGGAGGTTTGGATGATGAAGGGACAGTTCTCTTCCTCTATGGAGCAGATTCTGCTCATTTTTGGGTTTAGTGCTATTGTTTACTTTCATAATAACAGCGTAGACCAGAAATTTTCATAGAAATCGTAAGGGAGTACATATCAATTTCACATTTTTGATGCGTCTTTTAAAGTTTCTTTTGTTCCCCTCATCCTCTCCTAAAAAACGTTTCCTGGGAAACCTATTTTTGCTGCCTCTTTGCCGCGAAACTTTTCCACCGAGAAGGGATTACCAGCATGATTTTAACCTAAGTACTGAATTATGAAATCGAAAGGAAAAAAAAATATTTGAAGGAGGTTTTTAGATGAAAAAAATCACTGAACTCGAATATGGAGTCACATTTTCGGTATCTGGTTCAGGGTTTGAGATCCGTCATGTCCTTTTAAAAGGACATACGTCCTTAATGGAGTATTTTTGTCAAATAATGCCATGTATTTTTGTGTCAGACAAAACTAGTAACTACTACAAAAGTAAAAAAGAGTTCACCTCCTGTGGCAGGAGAGAAAACAGTTCCTCTCGGGAGCAAGGCACAGTGCAATTCCAAGGCACTTGCTACACAGGATTTTTGTGTAGAAATTGGTTTACTATACGTTGGATGAAATTTCACCGGAGGAAATTTCATTGAGGGGGAGGGTTGCCCCCTCCATGTATGAAGGGTGTCCTCCTCCTTAATACCATGCTCTTTACGCTAAAGTTTGACTGTTTGTCCCAATTTTTTAAGAGCGTTTACTGTAATACGTTTAAAATTGCTGAAGGCTGTAGCGTAAAGAGTAAGGTAATGAGGAAGGGGTAACCCTTCATATAAGGAATAAATCTTCCAAAATTAATTTGCAAATTTTATTTTAATTTCATGTACGGTGAGCCAAATTTGAAACTGCATTAGTTGAAAAACGTTAAGAAATTGAATTAAACAACAATTTTTTTTTTTACTAAAAGTAAGGAGCAACATTAAAACTTAAGACAAACAGAAATTATTCCGTATATGAAAAGGGGATGCCTTCTCCTCGACGCCTCACTCTTAACGCTAAAGCTTCTATTATTTTAAAATGTAGAGTTGTGACAAATAGTCAAACTTTAGCGTAAAGATCGAGGCGTTGAGGAGTAAACAGCACCTTTCATATACGGAATAATTTTCGTTCGTTTTAAGTTTTAACGTCGTTCCTTACTTTCAGTTAAGAAACTTGTTTTTTTCATTTAATTCAAAAGCATATTGCTTATGGCTTATACATAGCATTTGTTATTGGGAATTAATGAGACATTTTTTGGGAGGTGAATTTTCTCTAGGGGAATTTTCAGCGGAGGGATGTGGGGGTTGCCCCCTCTTCAATACTTCGCTCTTTACGTTAAAGTATAACTTTGTATCCCAATCCTTTAAGAACAAAAAGTGAAGCACAAGGTTTGTTAAATTAGAATAAGATAGCTTTTTGAACATTCTGAATAACGTTAGCTTGAAGAGTGAAATATTGTGGAGGGGTTATCCTCCCCATATCGTAATAATTTCTATTCGTTGAAGTTTAAATGCTGATTATTTTTTTTCAGTTGAAAAAAACCGGCCATTTTTTGTTTAATCACTCAAAGCTACAAACAATTCTCAGGGGAAAACATTTAAACAGTGGTTCGCCTTGGATGCGTGAGTTACTTTGCTATAGCCTGTTAGATTGCCTCTTCATCGATTTTGTCAACGTAGCGTTAATTAGTGATGCAATGGTAGAATATCACGTAAATTATGCAAATAAGGAACACAATTTTCCTGGGGCTCTGATTATAACTGATCTGTGATCTTTCTTCTTGCCAAAAATGCAAAATTCCGCATGATTGTATATAGGAGTGGGGCTCTTTACAGGGGTTTTCTGATACGATGAATCTGAAGGTGCAATTTCTATTGAGATCGCTTGACTTTCCGGGGGTGTTTTCCTATTTTTTCGGAAAGCGGCTAAATTTTTTCAAGCCAGTAACTTCAAAGGTTAAACATTAAACTTAATGACTTTGTATATTTCGAATCAGCATATGAATCCATTTCTTTTAATGGACCTATTGTTATCAAAACCCTGTTTTTAGAATTTCGGATTCTAATGAGCCACACCACTCCTTACTTACAATTCATTACCATGAATAGTTTGGAAAACATTAATATTTATTTTTTCTGCATGAGAGGTGGGTAAGTTCAGAGGGCCAGAGAATTAGGTTTAGGTCACTTGTTCGCCTGTAAGTCTAAGCACAGTCCCACGTCTTCCATACAAGTCCAGTGGACATTGTCTGTCATGAGTCAACCCAAAAATCTCGACCATCTCTTAGTTTTATGACTATCTACCTTAGTTCTGCCCTAGGAAGAAATTATATAATTTTATTCATTTCTGAAAAAGGCTTATGACAGCTTGATCTCTCACTTGGACTATGTCTTAGGTTTATCTCCAATTAGCCATGGCTTGATGGCAACTCGATTTTAATTCAAAAATCAGCAGACAAAAATCATCAGTAAATCAATTGATCGATTAAAAAATCAGTTAGTTCACCAGAATTAGGGAATTGGTGAACTTTATTTTTCTAAATTTAGGAGGGGTATTCATTGTTTTTTCCCTTTTCCAGTATAGTCCCAGAAAAAGAGCTATTTTCAATGGAAACATCTTAAAAAAAGGGGAAATGTGTGAAAAATCAGGAAGAAATAAACTAAAACACACGGTACCAAACAGCCTATAGATTGCTATTAAGCTATTACGCCATTAAGATTGCAAACTGTATTAATGACAAATGCCCATTAAGATTGCTTGAAGTTTTGAGGGTGTGTTCACCCTTTTGAAGTATCTATTGTATTTAGAGTTCGGTTAGATTTGAGCATAGTCAATTTTTTCTTTAAAAAAATTAGGGGACAACCGAGTTTTCGATTGAACGACTTTAGGGAGAAAAATAGGCATGGGACAGGGGCTAGCTACCCTCCAATCCTTATAGTAATTTTCCTGATCTTTCTCATCCAATATCTTCTCGCAATGTTCTAGGACCATTATTTTGATACTATCACCTTTGGGGAAAAAAAAAACAAACATGCATCCGTGTTCTTTGGCAAAAAAAAAAAAAATACAAGAGTCCACATTTCTGCAGATGGGAGCTTTAAACCTCTACAGTAGCGTTCTCTAAGACACTGTATCTGATGGTGTGATTTTCATTAAGATGCATTGACTTTTAAGGGGTGTTTTTCTGCTTTTTCGAAAATCAGCGAAGTTTTCTCAGGCTTGTAGCTTCTGATGGGTAACACTAAACTTAACAAATTATTTAATAGCATAATGAGTCAATTCTTCTGATATAGCTATTATAATCCAGATTTCAATTTTTAGAGTTTCGGTTACTATTTGGCCGAGTCGTTCCTTACTTACAGTTCGTTACTACGAACTGTTTAGTGAATAAATGGGAAAAAAATTGTAAACTATAATAAAGCTTTACCGGCAAAGAAGCTACAAGCATATTAGTACGTAAAATTAAACTTAAAAGCCTAAAATCGATCCGAAAAGGGACTGAGAAAATTATATTTAGTTGAAATATTAACGGATGATGTAAACAGACTAAGAATGCTAGTATATTTTTAAATTCAGCATAAACTTTGCACTACAAAAATAACTATCTTTTAAGTGTATTTTTCTGAGAAAAAAAAAATATACCATCGGCAGAATGTCAAACAAGTAAATTTCAACTAACTGCTTCACAATGAAAATCTGGCTATATATTTAAAAACAACATGAGGGGAGATTTCTAAATTTAGAGGACGAAAAAAGGTTTCTGAGGAACACAGTTGAAGATCACATTTCATTAACTGCACCTAGGTTTTGAATCAATTTGACTTGTGTAACAAAAAGAAACTGATATAATTTTCTTACACGGCATTAAAACCAACTTATAGTTTTATCTCTTTGTAGTCGGAGTTGAAGGAACAGAACGTATTATTCGAAGTTGTGGCTGGCTTGAAGACGAAGGAATGGAAGATTGTTTCAGAAAATCAACTCCTGGTGTAAAGTACAACTACTGCATTTGCAGAACCGATGCTTGTAACTCTGTCGGTGTAAACGCATTGTTCCCTTCCCTCCTTGTACTTACCATACTAATTAAAATGTTGAATTAGTCTGAAATATTAGTCTAAAATAATTTACCAAAGTAGTTATGACAAATGACCGCTAATCAGTAGCGATATGGCATTGATAGTCAGTATAAAAATTTCAAAAAGCTTGCTAGAGGTACTTAGCAAAGAACTTGGAAATTTTGCATAAGGCATCCAACCTCACTCTTGGAAAACCACTACTTTATTTATATCCACTGCCAAAATATTCTAAATAACTAGATTTAAATTAATATGTCTAACTTCAGACACACTCTACAGATAAACTACAAAACCCATAATAGTTCACGTTTCAAATCTAATTTCGCCAATTTAAATGTCTTGTTTTAATATAATTTGAAACTTTTCGATAAAATTGCTTCAAAAATCCCATAGTAGCTATAAACTGTTTGATTTTTTAGTTAAAATTTTCAAACGTAATTTTCTAGGCATAGAAATTTTCCGAAACACATGCATAGGAATTTTATAACCTATATGATAAATTCACTGATCTTGGTTCATTCAATCCACTTAACCAAAATAATATCATTGTTGTACAATCAGTAGAATAATAGTCATGACATTACAAAGTTTCACGAAAGTTTAATCATAGGTTTATCATGTTAACAGCATTTCTGCTAGAATGATACTTTTAGATATATTGTATTTTATCTATGACGCACTCGAGTCCAGATTTTTTTTTAAATGTGAGCTCGAGTACGATTTTAAGGAGAATATAAGTCTGGTTATCTACCTAATCAAATAAATAAGGGTTAAATTTGGACTTAGCGAAAACCAAGATTCATGTTTGATTTTTAGCTGTTTTGAAATACTTTTTAGAAAATGAACTGTTGGAAACCCTGGCCAAGAGAATGTTGCTTTGACATGCATTGTACATATCAATAGGGTTTCATTGGCCTCTATTACAATTTTAAAAGTCAATAAAAATACTCTATAAAATACTCGTTAATTATTTTCAGTAAATTATATATCCATTGTTGATAATTATAAGACTTTGAATGTGTTTCTATGATGTTATTAAACTTTAGGTTCCTTTTTGCAATTAGAAAACTAGAATTTTGTAATAGGCCTGAAGTGATTTGTTGAGATTTAACGTGAAGTACTTGTTCTTTATCATTTCTTATAAAGAGGCAATAAAAGTTTCTTGGTTGTTTATTGCATCATGATAATTTTTTAGGAAATTTGTCAATTTTCATTTTATCAGTGAAATTTATTTGTCAGGTAATTTCATACATTTACAAAAACTTTATCTATATAATGCAAATAAAAGAAGTTTAGGCTGCTACTAAGTTTTACAGTTGAAAAGGGCAGATACCAACGGTGCTTGGAAATGCCACATGGAAATCTAAATAACTGCTAGGACCATACCCAGGAGACGTGGGAAGAGGGAATAGCAGGTTGGGAACGGGGCTAGCTATGAAAAGACTGCTTTTTATATAAACATAAAATTCCAAACTCTGACAGATTTTTTCATGAAAGAGCGGGAGGGATGGCGGTCAGCCTAATACCCTGTCTTGAAAATAGCCTTGACCAGAGCAAAAAATTACAAAAAGAGTAACTGCTGAAACTTACCAACTGAAATCAAATCACCTATTTATTATTAATTCAATTTGCTTAACTGTATGTGAAAATCAAGTTTAAAAAAATAGTTTTTTTTTTAACTGAAAGTAAGGAGCAACATCAACACTCAAAACAAGCGTAAATTATTCGTATATTAAAGGTTTCTCCCTCCTCAATGCCTTGCTCTTCAAGTTAAAGCTGTTAACACTTTTGAAAAAGCTTGCCTTTCTGATGAAATGGCTGTGTTTTACTAGCCGCTCTTATAAAATTGGGACATACAGTGAAACTTTAGCGTAAAGAGCAAGGTATTGAAGGGTGGGCAACTCCTCATACACGGAATGATTTCTGTTCGTTTTGACTACTTTCAGTTAATTTTTTTTATTTAATTTTTGTCCGTTTTTCAAATAATGCAGGTAAATCCGGCTCACCCTCCATGAACTATACCCCCCCCCCTCCTGCTCATGGGAAATTCCTCCGTCAAAAATTTTATCCAACGTAAAGTACATCCCCCTCGTCAAGTTCCCTCCATACAGTTCCATTCTCAATGAAAATCCCCCTCCCCGTAAAATTTCTTGCGGGCAATTTAACCTTAAAAATTATCCTTAGCCTACTTCCATTTAAAAAACACTTCAGTTTCTAACCGGTTTCTCTATTATTTAAGAAATATCCCGTGGAAATTTTCGATGGAATTTTTTCTGGGAACCAAATCATGCGGAAAATAGCCCCCGTACAATTCCCCGGAACATTTCTGCGTGCAAAATTGAGTTGGCAACGAGAATATAAGACAATAAAAAAAATTATTATAGGAATTCTGTTAAAATTTTCACTGGAAATCCCCCCCCCCAAAAAAAAAATTCCCTCCCCAAGACAGATTACCCCAATGGAAATCCACTCGAAGTACAACCCCCCTCCCGAAGAATGTATGAATTTTTTCCAATAACACATACTATAAGAAAACAATGGGCAAATTTTATAACTTACAGGCCTCTCTCCACGGACTGTGGAAGGTAATTTTACCCTTAAAGACTTTGATGTTTGATCTGTCAACTATACTAAACAAAATGGCTATCTCAAATTTTTGATCGGATAACTATGGGAAATAAATGGGCTTGGAAGGGGGACAGTTGCCCTCCCACCTGTGTTGTCGCTTAAAAAGGGCACTAGAACTCTTGATTTCCGTTCGAATGCGCCTTCTCCCGATCTTCTAGGACCATTATTTCAATACAATCACTCCTGGGAAAAAAAAACAAATAAACAAGCATCCGTGATCTGTCTTCAGGCAAAAATAGCAAAATTGTACATTTTTATATATAGGAGCTTAAAACTTCTGATTTTGCATAACTTATCACTGGACTGAACCATTTGACGGACATAGCAAAGAAGAAATAACATATCAATCCATCTACGTTCCCATTATATTATCACAGAATACATCAACTACTCTTTCTCAAAAGGTGTTAAATTAGAAAATGTAAATTCTTAAGGAGACCGAACCGACATGATAATTACTATAGTGTGGCTTGGCTATTAATCATGACCAACTTTTGATTAACTAGCAGTTAATTACTACCGCCTTATGAAAAAGTGAATTTGGTTTCAAAGGCTTTATTTTCCGAAAGTTTTTGTTGCGAAAATAGGAAACACACCAGCTTTAACCTAAATTTCTTGAAACCAAATTAGATAGTAAAATTAAAACAAAAATCGTAGATCCAGTAAATTTAATTTAGGCGGTAGGGTGTGAAGGTTTTACGCTGTTACGTGATATTCAACAATTAGAGGCGTCGTTTCAGGGGGGGGGGGCAGTTGCCCCCCAAATAATTTGGATAAAACATAGTGTGGCTCAGTGATAAAAGCCTTTAATAGCTAAAACCTTTATGCTTTTAATAGATTTCTTTCTCATACATATCAATTGATCTTGGTTAGTTTGAAAGCTATGGACCTTTAAGAGCGCTTCAAAATTTCTCAAGTAAATAACATGGTTTTTTGAAATGCTCAAGTTTTCTGACGAAAATTATTCCTGATTAGTCACCTAATTTCAATTCCGTTTAAGTAAATTACAGAGTCATATTCAATAAAACAGGATACATTTTTTTCTTTTAATACATGCTTTTTTTTTAGGCAAAAACTTCCCGATATATTTACACATTTCAGGAACCACAAGTCAACGAACACCTTCACTGAACTAAAACTTTTAAAATACCAAAATAAATACAGAGGAATAATATATTGCGCACTTAAGATATTGAGCAAGGGCAATTTATAATGAAAGCTATTTATTTAAACCTCAAGATATTCCTCTGTAGTCATTAAAAAAACGGATTTATCAAGAATCATCCAAAATAATCTTTTACCTCAGGCCCTAAAGTATCAAATTGTATTTTAAGAGTAGTAACTATAAACTGGCGAACTCCGAGGGAAATCTCAACTTCTCGGGAGGCCGTAAAGAGGGAGGCTTTGAATAGATCGGGATGGAGGAGGAGCGTGCGTAGCTGTGTTGACCTCAGGTGGCTTGCTGTTACAGTGAGTTGTTAGTAGTAGTAGTTAAAGGAATCCTCTTGTTGAATCCATTATGATTCATGTATAGCCTAGGTTTCATCAACTACACAATAATATGTTAAATTTTTCTTCTTTAGACTCCGAGGCTGATTCATCTTCTGGGACTGTAAAAAAATGTTGAGATCAATTCGGACGAAAGTGATACTCAAGTATCGGCTCTGAAACCAAGGAAACCTCTGTCGTATATTGGAAATTATCTAATATGTTGAATCATATGTTGGTATGTTGGGGAGATGTGTGTGACTTGGATGAAATAGCTTTTTTTAACTATTTGTGTAAAAAGGGTTTGATATAAAGTGACACACAATAAACAGGGTTGTTAGTCTTTGCCCTAACAGCAATATTAATTGCTGTGTAAATTGTAACTTCTGGGAAGGGTGTAAAGAGGGTGATTTAAATAGATTGTGCTGTAGAAGGAGCGTGCGTAGCTGTGTTCACCTGAGGTGGCTGGGTGTTGCAGTGAGTTATTAGTAGCAGAAGTGGTAGTATATATATATATATATATATATATATATATATATATATATATATATATATATATATATATATATATATATATATATATATCGTATATACGTTTCGTATATACTATACCCTTACTTTTTCTCTAAATTAAAGTCTTTGACTGTTTGAAACAGTAGCTTGTACAATTTTATTTATGAACCTTAGAGTTAAATTTTCTTTTGCATTACATGGGAAAGGGTACAAAACTAGATAGTGAGTATGAGCTAAAATATGTTCCAAAATCATTTTTTTCGCTGTTCTTGAGTCAGATTACTAAAGCCTAGTATTGCAATAACCAATGATAAAGAGCACAAAAAGGGTAAACCGAAAATAGAACAAATACTAGTAAGGGACACAATAATAAGTAAAGAAAATGTATTGCGAGCGATGTCAAAGCATAATACCCTCTTTTTCACTTTTTGTATGCAATCAAAAAAATGCTTGGCCATGTCTCATGAAAAAATATGAATAGACTAAATTTTAAACACGACTAAACGAAAATGGCAACACTAACAACCAAAAATGCAAGAAGCATAGACAACGAAAGATTCGAAGCTGTGTTACATTTATCACCAGTGTTACAGTTGCAAACTGTTGTTACGGTGCCTGAAGAACTTTTGTGTGTCTTGCAGCCGTTAAGGGGTTCATCTTCATCTAGAAGCCATCCACAACCTCGGATTGTTCGATCATCGTCACCTGAAACTAAAAGAGAAAACGTTCAAACAAAAAGTATTTATTCAATTCTTCAGTAAAATTTGTGATAATGAAGGTAAGCAGTGTTTTTTTTTTTTTTGGATCCCATAGCCACTACTCTTTCTTCCTCTAATGATTTAAGGTGAGGAAGAAGTTTAACGGCGATATCTCTATGGCAAAGTGGAGATGCAAATTACGTGATAGGGAAAGTTTTCTTCGAGATGCAGGCGTTAATCACCTAATAGGGAATGTTTTCTACACGAAGCAGGTGGTTGTTACGAAATAGGGAATGTTTTTCTTCGATTGTTACGTAATAGGAAATGTTTACCTGTAGTACGGATGACGCAATCTTGCGTGACTTGTTAGAGGTCATGCGCCCCGTGGGTAATCCATGCTTGTAACTGAGGAGGACATACACGTGGATGTTAAGTAAAGACTGCACACATGTGGGTGCTACGTAATGGCAGTGCATACGTAATTGTTACATAATGACAGTGTACACGTGGGATATTACTTAATGACCGTGCACACGTGGGATGTTTCGTAATGACGGCGCAAACCTTGGATGTTAAGTAATATTTTAAGAAATCTTTTTCTTGAATATGGTTATTCCTTCAATATTTCATTTTCTTTCAAGGCTTTGTTTTTCAGGGAACCTTTATAATCTAAAGATTTTTGTCCTCATTAGAATTCTAAAGATATTTCCATCCAATGGAATGCAGCGCTAGACAGCTGGACTATGAAAGTCTTTCCAATATTATTACTTGGGTAATACTTTCTACATTATGACCTATTCGACGCACGGAGAATTCCCTGTCCCGCTAATTAAGAGATATTTATTAAAAGATATATCAAGAGATATTTCTCAGAGGTTTTAATGAAAATACCACGTTTTTTCAGCCAAGACTAGGTATATTCACACCATCGTGACAATATGTTGGTGGCCCAACCATTCCAGGGGAGAGGGTTGTTATTAAAGGTAAAGTTAAGCCATATAAAGAAATGTTTCTGAGAGGTCTTAATGAAAATCCATCGTTTCTATTGCTCTATTAGACGCACCTGCAAGAAAAAAGAGACACATTTTGCATTGGATTATTTATGAGAAAACATACAGAAGGAAAAAAACTTACTCACACGACCACGCAAAGTCAGAAACTCAGGCACATAAGCACAGCTAGACACACAGGCTCAGGGAGAGGCATAAAAACAAACAGGGGGAAACAAACAGACACACATATAAGCACACGAGGACAGACACCCAGGCACAATCCCAGTCAGACACTCAGGTACGGAGAGAGCGACAAAACACACAAAAGGAAAAACACACAAAGAACCACACAAAGTCCGACACACAGGAACACACAGTCAGACACACAGGCATGGAGAGAAAGACAAAAGAACACAGAGGGAAAACAAAAACACAAACAAAGTCAGACAAACAGGCACGTCCAAGTTCAGACCGATAGGCAAGGAGATATACAAAAACTCACAGAAGGAAAAATACACGCACACACACACACAACCACACAAAATCAGACACACAAGCGCAAAAACATTCAGACACACAGGTACAGAGAGGAGTAAAAACGCACAGGGGTAAAAACAAACAAACACACAACCACAAAAAGTCAGACACACAGGCATAAACATAGTCAGACAGACATGCACTGAGAGAAACAAAAAGACACAGAGGGAAAAATACACAAACACACACATTGACACAAAGTCAGACAAACAGGCACACACATAGTCAGAGACATAGGCACGGGGGGAGAGACAAAAAACTCACAGAAAGAAAGCACACACACACAAACACAGTCAGACACACAGGTGTGGAGAGATAAAGAGAGAGAAAACACACAGAGGAAAAAACACACTCACACACAACCACACAAAGTCAGACACACAGGCACGGAGAGAGCATACAAAAATAAACACAAGGAAAAACACAAGCACAAACCATGAACCATACAAAGTCAGCCAAACATGCACATACACAATCAGACACACAGGCACGGAGAGAGACAAAACACAGAGAAAAACACAAACACACAACGACACAGTCAGACACACAGGCACACACACAGTCAGACACAGAGGCAAGGAGAAAACAGAAAAAATACAAAGAGAGAAAGACACCAAAAAACACACATATAAAAACACATATTTCGACACACAGGCACACACTCAGTCAGAAACATAGGTACGGAAAGAGAGAATAAAATATACAGAGGGAAAAGGAAACACACGCTTACGCACAAATTCAGATACAGAGACACATACAGAGTCAGAACAAAGACACGGACAAAGAGACAAAAGCACACAGAGAAAAAAACGCACAACCAAACAAAGATAGACAAACAGGCACACATACAGTCAGACACATAGGGTAGGATAAACTAACCGAGCTAACCTAAACACGCTAAGTTAATTTAGGTTAGATGGCAAGCCATCTAACTTAGCTTAACCTAACCTAGCGTGTAAAAAACATTGGAGTTGTTAGCGTACCTTAAAAAGAATGGAAACATGACAGTAATGCAATAAAATATTTTTATTGAAATAATTGCAAGTGAAATATGATCATAAAAACGAATGCCTCAAATGCGCCCCATGAAACAAATCATAATGTTTTCTCTTTAGATGTCATATATTTCCATTTCGGGGCTATACAAAACTTTTAACAATCTCGTCATACTTTTCATTATTGGGTAATATCGGATTCATGGGCTGAATCTGTTGGTAAACCATGATGGTAGTGGTAATGCTTGCTGGTGCTTTGTGTTTCATCGATTCATCTTCATATTCCTTGGTGATAATGTCTGTCAAAGCCCTTTTTATCATTGGTGGTTTTATTGTCTAATGCGACATTATTTTTACATAGATTGCAGTTTTGACACGTGGATAAGATATGGGAAATGACATTAGTGGTGGAGTAGGACTGTCTTCTTCTTCTCTTTTTTTGAATGCTAATGAGAGAAGGATGGTGCTAGGATCTATTAATAGGTAACATGTTACCAGTAGCAGTGGCAAGAATTTGGCCTTCGCCGTCACTATCTGTTTTAAGTTCGCATTCTCTTTACGTGTTATCAACTCTTTAGATCTCACTCTCGTATATCCACCATCACTAGAAATGTTGAATTTTTTGGTATTCCAATGGAAGTTAACACCTTACTGCAATAGCAACGCACGCATACATTTCCAATAAGATCCCCATTAGAACTTATTTCATAACTCAAATATTTATCTTTCTCAGCATTCAATGCTTCGATAGCTTTTTGATGAACACTCACTTTCTTTAAGTATTTGATCTTCACCTTTCAAAATAAGATGTGAGTGTCAATCATTCCAATATACAAATGATAATGCTCGAAAACGTACAATAGACTAGCTATTTGCAATTGCCAAGAGGCAATCGCATACGAAATCCCGGAAGCAGCGAAAGGTGGAGAATGTCATAGGAGTAATAAAATGTATCACAGGAATGTCAGGGGCCAGCCATGTATTGCCATTGCCATTTATGACCATGAATGGTCATGGAACATCAAAATTTAACAATGAATTGGCAATTTTCTGGTGTTCAAATAAAAAAACAATGGTCATTTTTATTTTATGAAGCTACTTTGTGGGAAAAGAGGTTGAGAAACCCTTAGATGTAATAGTGTGCACCAGAGGGTGTTTTGGGGCAGGTAGTTTATGCCACGCTGGGCTGAATTGCCAGGATTCATAAAAAGAAACGTCATTGGGGATTTTCCATTAAGTTTAAACGGTTGATTCTTGTGTAAACGAATATTTTTGGAGGAAAATGTCCAAAAAAAGCCGAATGTGTGATAGTGATTATCAAAGTATGCCGTGTGTCATCTGTAGTTTGCCAAGACGGCTTGAACTGCTTTGGACTAGCACGTTCTACAGCTTAAAGTTAAAGTGGAAGGTTTTAAAATAATTTTTCGGTGAAGGGGGACTGAGATCTGACACCCAGTCAAAGAAAAGAGGTATTTTCATTAAGAACTCTCAGGAATATCTCTTAATACGGCTTATATTTACCTCTAATAACAACCTCTTCAGAATTGCTTGCCAGAGTGGGCCCGCCATATATGGTCACGGTGGCGTGAATATAAATAGGCTTGGCGCAAAGAAACGTGGCGTTTTCATTAAAACCTCTCAGAAATAATCGAATGCAAAAATATGTCTCTTTAGAGCAATAGAAAATATACATTTTAATTAATACTCCTTAGAAATAACCCTAAATATGGCTTCAATTCACCTCTAATAACAACCGCCCTGGAATTGCTTGCTAGGGTGGGCCAGCTACATATTGTCGTGGTGACGTGAATATACATAGTCTTGGCTCAAAGAAACGTGGTATTATCATTAAAATCTCTAAGAAATAACAGAATATAAAATGTGTCTTTTTTTTCTTGCAGGTACGTCTAATAAATCAATAGAAAATGATGCATTTCAATCAAGACCTCTCAGAAACATCTCTTAACATGGCTGAAATTTACCTGTAATAATAACCCTCCCCCTGAAATCGGTTGCTAGGGTGGGCCAGCCACATTTTGTCACGGTGGAGTAAACCTGTATGTACGTATCAATTTAATGCCCATCGTAAATTTAAAATACAACACTGAAGGAGTATAAGAAAAAAAGGAAAGAAACAAATAGATTGTGACAGATACAAACAAAGCCAAAACAGAGAAGAACTAACAGGAAAAGAAAGCAAAAGTAAAATACAAATAATGGCAATTATATCTGAGACCAGACATATTATCAACAAAGGACAATTTCAGAGGTGCTTACACCAATGATTCGCCTCCGATGTCTCTCGTTTCTCTTCTGCACTGCGGACACGATACTAGTAACTCCATACCGCAAGGATAGAGAGCTATTGTTAGTCCAGAGAGACAGTCGTAGCAAATTTTTTGCCTACTTGTAGAAACACTTCCATATATCCCTAATAACTGAAGCTGTAAGAAGAGACAAAAATGGTGCAAAGCCAAGTAGAAGTTGACCAGCAAATGCATTAGAAACGCTATCTAAGATATAGCAGTTAAATTTAAACTTTAACGTAACTGGTAAACCGTGCGCATTCCTAGATTTTCTGGCAAAAAACTTTCAAAAGTTGACGCGTGGCGCGAAGATTTGACCAAATTAGTACACCAAGATACGTCAGTGTATCTTGTGCTTTAATAACATGTTCGCCTAACTGTACATTTGTTGGACAATCTTTACGGTGAATGAACACCAGGAGCTCAGTCTTACTCCCAGTAAATCGAAGACCGATAAGTTTCTACTCCCTATCGAAAATTTGAAAATTTTCCTCACTCCCAAAGTCCATAAGTCCATTTTTCTCAATTTCAAGACTATATACACAGTAGTGGCTCCAAGAAACTTGGAATTTTCGTTAAAACATCTGAGAAATAACCAACTACAAAAATGTGTCTCTTTTTTGCAGGTGCATTTTGTAGGGCAATAGAAACGATTCATTTTCATTAAGACCTCTCAGAAATATCTCTTAATATGGATTAAATTTACCTCTAATAACAATCCTCCTGTCTGAAATTGCTTGCTCGGGTGGGCCAACCACACATTGTCGCGGTGGGGTGAATAAGCATAGTTTGGCTCAAACAAACGGTGAATTTTCATTATGACATCTCGGAAATATCTTTGCATATGGCTTAAATTACTTCTAATAACAACCCTCCCTGCGTGGAATTGCTTGTTAGGGTTACCACCTCTCTTTTGTTCACGGCTCTATTTTGTTGTATTTTATCTATATCAGGTTTTTCCATGTTTTGTTTTTTAGTTTGTTGAATTTTAACTGCTTTTTCTGTGTTTTCATGATTTTATAACGTTTGTGACACTTTTATTACATCTCTGATAGCATATAAGAGTTCCAATAGCGTAAAAGACTCTATAACTAAAATATGCACTAAGAGCAACCCACAATGATATCTAATAATACCCTCTAAAGCATTACTTAACAAGCGGGTATACTTCAAATTTAGCCAATTTGGAGTAATCAATTTTCTACCCTGCATGTCAATTATTGAAGTCATAGGAAAACACGCAATCCATTTAATCATTCTAGTAAGCGGTACAGGAAATTCTCCGTGTGTCGAATTGGTTATAGTGTAGAAAGTATTCCCTGAATAATGATATTACAAAGGCTTTCATAGTCCATCTGTCTAGTGCTCCACTCCATTAGATGGGCATCTCTTTCAAATCCTAACGCGGACAAAAGTCTCTAGATTACAAAGGTTCTTTGAAAAAAAAACGCCTTAAAAGAAAATGAAATCTCTAATAAAAGAGAACGCAATAAGAAGAAAAATATCTTTTAAACTATTATGTAAAATTCCACGTGTACGCCGTCATTACGCAACATCCCACGTGTGCACCGTCATTGCTGAGTATCCCACGTGTGCACAGTCATTATGTAACAATCAAGTGTGCACCGCCATTACGTAGCACCCATGTATGCACTTCTACTACGTAACCCCCACTTGTGCCCCTTCATTACGTAATACCCACGTGTGCGCTGCCATTGCGTAGCACCCACGTGTGTATCCTCCTCAGTTACAAGCGTAGATTCCCCACTGGGCCCCTGACCTCTAGCAATTCACGCGACATTGCATCTTCCTTAACACAGGTTAACATTCCTTATTACGTGACAACCACTTGCATCGTTTAGAAAACATTCCCAATTAGGTAATTAACACCTGCATCTCGAAGAAAATATTCACTATTACGTAACTTGCACCAGCACTTTGCCCTGAGGGGGATCACCGTTAAACCTCTTCATCATCTTAGATCATTAAAGCAAGAAAAGAGAAGCGGCTATGGGTGGGTCCCAAGGAATCCGACAAGCCCCCGCTACAACTAAGGTACAACCCTTTATTGAGTCAATAAAAGATCGAAGGTATGATCTTTTATTGACCCTTTGATACAGTATAGTCATTTGATAATAATGTGAACCGAAGTATTTTGACATGGGACCTTTAAAATGCAGTGTTTGAGTCAGTCAAGACAAAGTTCTAACTACAATCAGGACTTTAGTGCCCAGGCCGGTGTTCTTGAGTATATACTATTGGGGTAGTAGTTTTCAAGTTTTGGAGTCTAAAGGCATAATAATTTAGGATCGCAGCTTTTTATTTCTATGGAAATAAAATCATAGATTGGATGGCATGGTATTGATATGTAATCACAGTATATATCCCACTGTATATAATAGTCTCAGGGGTTTGACTGATCAAGTATCAAGCATTCGTTTGCACGAAAGAAAAGTGGTTCGATCTTACTTTCTTGGGCTACAATAAAATAAAACTTAAGATGTTTTAAGAGTGAAAGATAACAGATTCCCATGAACTGTGCTTTTTGCAGTTCATCTGGGATAAAAAAAACTTCCTGAATGGGTTGAGAAGAGGTCATAAACAAGGATTTTCCGGAAACTGGAACTTGATGGCAGGGGAATAAGAGTAAATCTTTGAATAGATTTGGGCGAAGGAGGAACGTGTACAGTTGTATTGGCATGAGGCAGGTTTTTGCCGAAGTGAATTGTTAAAGGTAGTAGTATTAGTTGTAATATAAAAAAATGCTACAATATTACTATTTTCGGGACCCCCATTCCTCTAAATGAATGAAAGTTAAGGGATAGAGGACCCCTTTTTTGATAGTTTTTGTTAGTTCTTACTTTATTAAAAGCTTATTGCTTCACTTGAGTTTTACTGGAAACAAAACACATCATAAGCTTGTTTTTATATTTATAACATTGAAAAGAAAATATGGGACATAAAATCTTAATTACTGATATTCTTAGGAATTAATATCATTATATATTAATTATTCAGTTTATCTTCCTTGTCTTTTTCAGTTATCTTGATTATTAAAGTTATTTATTTTAGGGGATGAAACATTAAAGAGCGAAGCTTTGAATATATGGGGATGAAGAAGGAGCGTTTAGAGTTGTATAAGCCTCAGGCAGCTTTTTGGTGCAGCGAGTTCTTAGAGGTAGTTGTACTTAGTTAGATTAGTTGTACTATACAAGAAAAGGCTAGAATGTTGCTGTTTTCGGGACCCACATTCCTCTAAATGAATGAAAGTTAAGGGATAGATGATCTCTTTTCGCTAATTTTCGTTAGTTCTTATTTCGTAAAAAGTTCATTGTGTCACTTGAGTTTTACTGGAAACAAAATACATCATAAACTTCTTGTTATATTTCTACCGTTGGAAAATAAATACGGGACATAAAATCTTAATTGCTGAGGTTTTTAGGAATTAACATCATTATCAATATATTAAATATTCAGTTTGTTTTCATTAGTTTTTTCAGTTATCTCGATTTTATACTTATTTATTTTTAGCATGAAAGATAAAAGACTAAGGCTTTAAATAGATTGGAGTGGAGGAAGAGCGTATACAGGTATATCGGCCTTGCTTTTAAAAACAAAGGGGTACAATTGCAAGCCCTCTGCCCAGTTGCCATGAGTATTTCCAGGGTGAGACCTCTGGAAAATGTTTTACTGCATTTTTCTCCTTGTGTTTGTAAATCAACGGTATTTATTCTCTGTTTTCTTCTATCTGCACTATTTACTCAAGTAAGATGGATCGTCATGGGTTGCCTCTACACGACAGAGTCATCACCAGAGTACAGTTAAAAGAGGGTTTTTATGAGGGTATAATGCACAAATTGAGGGTATAATGCACAAATTGTCAAACCTTTGGGTAAGGGACAGTTTCAGTCCATTTATTCCAAAATAAGCGCTCCAGTGCCGCTTCCAGTAATGAAAGATGCGATTGGAAGTGTATGTACTAGCCATAAGAAACTACTCTGAAGGAGATTAGCCAAAGAGTAGGGGAGAGTCGGGTAAGACGGACCCCATTTTGGTTTTTCGTCTGCGGAAGAGGTTGGAAACAAGCAACGACTGACGAAAGGTGTCTAACTTGTCCCCAAATCATTGAGTTATGTAAAGAAACCTTCTTCACACATAAATCAGCCGTATTTCCGGGCCCAGATAAAAAAAACTGAAGTTGGTCAAAAGGTCCATTTTGCCCACCCCATAGGATAAGACGGACCAGCCCTTTGGGCAAGACGGACCCAATTGCTCAAAAAGATTGATTGTCTCTAAACAATTTTATTTCGAATACTTAAAATACTAGTAGTAAGTAAAAAAGTAAAAAGTTAGCAAATAACTATATTTAAACACTGTACGAGGCCAAATCTACGTGAAAAACGAACTGAGCCGACTGTCTCGTCGTTCCGCCCGAAGGGGTCGGTTTTGGCAGCTTCATGATGACCTCTTCTTTTCGCACGAAGCTCATCTCTTCAGTTGCCGTGAATTTGCTCGATGGAGCTAATCGCTTCCAAAACTGAACTTGGAAACCATCAGATTCACAATCACACACAACTCCAACATAATTCCTGAAGCTTTTCTTGGTCGGCACTTTCACAACCAAGAAATCCCCACTTTTTGGTTCGGTTCCATCAAGAAACTCCTCCTCCTCTGACCCATCCAAATGCAAGCTGTCATCACTTTCATCATCCAGCGCGATATGTTCATCGAAGCTGTCTTCCCCGTTCCCAGGCTGTTTGGAGAGGTTTCTCTTTTCAGGCCGTTTTCTTTGAGCTTTCTTTTCTGATTTTTTTCTTTTCAACTCAAATTCTTCTTCCAGTCTGTTTTTTTCAGGTGTGTTCGTCAGAATTTTGGACTTTGTTCTTTTCCTAGACGTTTTTCCGTCTCTTGCATAGAAACTCGCCTTAGGGTGAGGACGAACCGACTCTGGAGTCACTGGCATAGTCGCAGAAATCACTGAGCTACTGGTAGTTGGCAGCACGTCGTTATTCAAGCTCTCGTCGCCAGGGCTGGTTGATGGAACTGCAGACTAGCCTGTCATGGGAGACGTCTCTGGTGCTGGTCGGTCTGTCACAAAGGCACTGAGAAAGTCGTGATCTTGGAAAACGTTCCTATTGAAAGGGTATATTCCTGTTTTTTGGAACCCGCTTAGTACGTTTTCCATGACGAAAGCTCTTGGAAAAGCGATTCCAACGAATATTCCGATTTCATAAATGGTAATCCTCCTGTTTGGGTTCGAAATCATCCACGAGTTAGCTGCTTCATTGTAGTATCGCTTGAATGGCCCATAAACAGCAACATCAAGAGGCTGCAGCTTGTGACTGCAATGTGGCGGAAGCGTTAAGACGTCAATGCCGTTTTCTCTGCAAAGATTAACCACGCTCAATGAGACGTGCGAATCATGGTTATCCATAATCAGCAGAAGTCGATTTGTGGGCGAGCAACTGGTTTGGGAGATCAGATGGCGTATCATATCCGAAAAGATTTCGGCTGTCATCCATCCAGACGGCTGGCATTTTCCTGTGCTTCCAGGGGGCGTGCCATTGAGAAAACTTTGAAGCCAGTTCACTCGTAGAAAGACAAAGAAAAAAGCTATCGACTTGCCAGCTGCGTTGATACACCCTACGACTGTTACCAGCGTCCCTCGCTCAGCCGAAGTAATGCGTCCAACTTGCTTTGATCCCTTTTCTGCAACCACCTTTGGTGTCTTTTGAACGGTGGTTACTCCAGTCTCGTCAAGATTATACATTCTATTCGGCGGATACTTGTGCTTTATAAGCATCTCTTCTAAATTATTGAAGAATTCGCTGACATTCGTCCTGTTGAAGCTGGTGGCTCTGGCAAGGCTTGTCGTTTCGGAGGACCTTAGGGAAAGCCCAACACGACTCATAAAGCTATTCATCCAGTCTTTTCCTGCACACTTATTTTCAGTCCAGTTCTTTGGCATATTCTTCCCTTTGGCCTGGGCATATTCATATGCAAGCTGACCTGCTTCCTTTTTCGTAAGTCCATGATGCATGTGCTGTGCCGTGATCATATAGTCCATCAGAAGTATCTCTTCGTTTGCTGAGAACACACTTTTAAAGTTGAAGGTAGTTGCCAACTTCACTGATTGGGGATCTTCTGCTGCGTCGAGTTTTGCAACTGCTCTTCGCACTGTGCTTCGTGGCAAACCAACCTCTTTCGAAACTTTGCGAAGCGGCAAACCAGATTTAACTCGCATAGCAGCTGCTCTCAGTAAGTCATCGTGGAGACTGTGGGTGGTTTTCCTAGTATACTTTCCCATTCTGCAAAAGAGAGACAGCTTAATATATTTCTAATTGACATACGGGAACAATAAATGCAACACAATATTCACAAAATACGTAAAAAATAATAACTTCAAAAAAGTTCCCAGATGATAGGGGGCAAGACGGACCGGTCCGTCTTACCCGCTGTCTCTGTGGTCCATCTTACCCTAAACCTGCTTTTTCGGAATAGTTAAAAATTATAACATAAGATGGCGCTGCAATGAAAAAAATTAATGTCTCACACACTCTCCTAGACCTCCATATTTGTAAGAAAAATTACCACAGTATAAAACAGAACATTAGAAACACCAGAAAAGAAAAACATTTACCTCAAAAGCCGGTTTCGAGAATGTGAAAACAAATAAAAATATTTTTCTCGAAGACAAGATTGGCTTCAACTCTCAGACTTCGCTCCGAAACTTGCCACTAGATGGCCGTTGTTTCTAGCTCTACAAGTGATAAAAAGGTGACGCTCAAGTCGAGCAATGACAAAAGGTCCGTCTTGCCCCCCGGTCCGTCTTACCCGACTCTCCCCTACTGCATCTGAATTCAGTTTTTTTTTTTTCATGAAAATTTTAACTAATTTGAATAACCCAAAAAAAATTACTAGATCTATGAAGACAAATTACGTTTAATAATTCTATAAACGCCTAATTGTATAAAAATACTAGTTTTTAGCAGCAATATAGCAGAATTATGAAGAATATTCAAGTCCTATTTTTGACGTTTTGGGCGAATTGAAGCCCTTGAAAAACATTAATTAGTGTGCCCATCTATTTTTCTTTTATTTATTCCTGGCTTGTTTTGCCAACTAGTGTTGGTGAAATAACTTTAGCTTCACATGGAGAAATACAAGAATTCAACATTTAACATTCATTTTCCAGCCACATTCTTCAAGAGAAAAATTCTTTATTTGAATTTGTATTGGTTTTCTGACAATGCTTTCTATTAGTTTTTATTACATTGAAATAAAAAAAAAAAAAAAAAATTAACAAATCAGTTTAATAATAATATGCTTTGAATCTACATTGAAAGTGGAGCTATAATAGGTTTTCACAAAACATAAAAAGAAAAAAAAGCTTTACCTGACTGATAAACTATACGGCAAAAACCTCCTTTGAATTCGGGAAGCCCAACTAGTTCTCTAGGTGGACTGTCACATTGGCTCACCAAGGGTAAGTTAATACTACCTGGGTTCGGTAAAGGTGTATTGCAGACTTCCTTTCCAACTGGGAAAGCTGAATTGCAGGCATAACATTGCATCGGTTTAAAGTTGAGCTGTCGTTCTTCCACGGCTGTAAAGTTAAATATTATTGGTATATCTGACAAAAACCTTAATTACTAATGCACTCCATTCCACCTCTATCTCTTGGAAACCTAAGGAAATTGAGAAGGACGTGTCTAATTGTATCTATGAGATACGCAACTCTGTTTGTACGCCTTAATGGATTTTTTTTTACTAGAAATAAAAAATAAGGGTTTGCAAAATTCAAATTGCTTTTGAACACTCAGTAAAATAGTTGTGTCTTATATTAGATTAAAAATGAATAACAAGTTAAAGTGAACTAAATTAAACTATTTAAAGAGAAAAATTCTTCCGCTGCAGGCAAATATAACAGCCATACAATAAAACACTTCAGGATAACGAAGCATTTGATAATGTAAGGACCGAATGTAAGTAAGGAGCGACTCAGCCCAGTAATACCCTAAACTCTAGAAAAGGAGCTTTGATAACAAGTGATGTATTGATGGAATTGGTGTTTTGTGTTGATTTCAAATATGTCAAATTCATCAAGTTCGATGTTACCCATCAAAACCTACAAGCTTAAAAAATTTGCCTGATTTTGGAAAAAGGGGGTTAACACCTCCAAAAAGTCAACTTATCTTATTGATAACTATACCATCAGATTCAGCATATCCAAAACCTGTTCTGTAAGAGTTTCAGGCTCCTATCTACAAAAATTTGGATTTTTGTATTTATTACTACAAAAAAGATCAAGAGCCTGTGGTATTTGTATTTTGCCTGAGGGACGATTTTATCGAACCAATGGTCCTATATGATAAGGAAAGGGCTACTTCAATCGAAAATCAAAGGAAAATCACAACTATTATTCCCTATCAGAGGAATCAAATGTGGCATAATATTTCAAAGGGGTGGAGGAATATTTATCCCACATGATAATTATAATGGGTATAAGCAGCAGGGGAGTGGAGCGGGTATTTTTCACTCTGACAACAAAAAATATAAGAAATTTCTATAGCACTAGGGAAAACATAACACATTCATTTAAAAATCCCAAACCTTTGCCCCATACTTGGAAAAAAGTTCTACAAGCTTGCTCTCAGCACCTTTAAAACGAATTTGTTATGTGCTACTTCAGGTGAATAGAAAACTCTATGCTGATGAAGCCTACCTACTAAAAAGAAACAAGTGGAATGTTATAAATCTTACTCCCATACCAAGGTTATGACCAAAGGAAACATATATGTATCATGGTGAAAGCAATAGCACAACTTAGCGATAAGGAAACCGTGGCTGATAGAAACAAAGGATTAGCAAACAAATCTTTGAAGAAATTATGTTATGAAGAAATTTCTAATTGAAATTTAACGAGAGATGACCTGGATGCAAAATCTTAAGACCATATCAAACAGTTCGTTGTAACGAACTGTAAGTAAGGAGTGACTTGTCTAAATAGCAACCGAAAGCCTAAAAAATGGAATTTTAATACCAATAGATACTTAGAAAGAATCAGCTTGTTATGTTGGTTTCAAATATACAAGATTCATCAAGTTCAGTGTTACCCACTAAAAGTCACAAGCCTCACAAAATTTGCCAGATTTTGAAATAGGGGGGAAAACCCCTAGAATTAAGGGAATCTTAATGAAAAACGCATCGTCAGATTCAATATACCAAAGAACTTTATTATAAAAGTTTCAAGCTCCTACCTGCAAAAATGAAGAATTTTGCCATTTTTGCCAGAAGACATATCACGGATGCGTGTTTTATTTGTTTTTTTTTCCCAGGGGTGATTGTATCAAAATGATGGTCATTGAAGATCGGGAGAGGGTGCATTTGAATATATATTAAAAGTTCTAGCACCCTTTTTAAGTGACCAAAAGAATTAAAGGGCAACTGGGCCCCCTCCAACGCCCATTTTCTCACCAAAATTATCTGATCAAAATTTTGGGATAGCCATTTTGTTCAGTATAGTAGAAAGATCAAATAATTTTATCTTTAGGTGAGAAAAGAACCTTCCCCCACATACCATGGGGATAGGCCTGTAAATTGCGAAAGTCGCACATTTTTTACGAATAGAATTTGTTATTATGAAACATTCAGACATTTTTTTTGGGGAGGGGGTGTGCTTGGGGTGGATTTCTATGGGGAGAATGTTCCTCGGGGAGGGAAACTTCTGGGGGGTGAATGTTCCAGGGGAAATTTGAAACTGGAGGGATTTGACAGGATTACTATACAAAATTCTGTTTAATTGTCTTACATTCTCTTTGCTAAATTTTTTATTTGGAGATATTCCGGGGGAATCACCCAGGAGAATTTTTCCGCGCTTCAGGATTTCTGAGAGATTATTTTCATGGAAGGGGATATTTCTAGAGTGATCGAGCAATCGATTAGAGATTAAAGTCATATTCAAATGAAAAATGCTCAGGAAAAGTTTTCGGACAGAATCTTCCACAAACAATTTTATAGGAAGAGGGATTCTCAGCGCGGGTGGAACTGTCTGGAGGGAATTTGAAGGGGGAGGTCCTCTGTAATGAAAATTCCGCAAAGGGGTTTTCCGTGAGGTAAAGATATATTTCACAAAAAACTGGGCCAGAATTACTGGTATTATTTGAAAAACAAAAAGAAATTATTTCATAGATGAAGGGTTTGACCCTTCTCAATACTTTGTTCTTTACGTTAAAGTTTGACTGTTTGTCTAATTTTTTCTTGGACAAAGTAGAAAACTTTTTTATAACTGCTAATAGCTTTAGCGTAAAGAGCAAAGTATTGAGGAGGGGGCAACCCTTCGCATATGGAATATGCAATTCTTTTTTCATGTACGGTGAGCCAAATTTGAATCTTCATTAGTTGAAAAACGTTCATAAACTAAAAAAAAGTTTTTTTTTAACTGAAAGTAAAGAGCAACATTAAAACTTAAGACAATCAGAAATTATTCCATATATGAAAGGGATTGTCCCCTCCTCAACGCCTCGCTCATTACGCTAAAGTTTTTATTGTTTTAAAAAGTAGAGTTGTGATAAAAGTTAAACTTTAGCGTAAGGAGCGGGCGTGAGGAGGGGCCAGCCCCTTTCATATACAGGATCATTTCTTTCGTTTGAAGTTTTAATGTCGCTCCTTATTTTCAGTTAAAAAATCTTGTTTTTTATTGAATATAAAAAGGAGCCTAGATTTGTCTCATTTATATTCTTCGTATTTTTATATGAACGGGTTCAAGTCCTGGTGTCGCTGGTTATGTGGTTTGGAGCGGGGGGTCACCGGTGTGACTATAAGATCAGCCAGAGTCTACCCATTTCTAAATGGGTACCTGGAGAAATCTGGGGGGAAAACATGGGAAGCGTCAAGTGATTTGCCCACAACCACGCATTGCACTCCCGGCCGAAGGAATTGATTCAGGAGATCCTCCTTCATCCTCTTTAGTATCATTTCTTAAGTTATGCTGATAAATGTCAGTCAAAATCATTTGATATCAAACAGTTCGTGGTGACGAACTGTGGTAAGGAGCGACCCGGCTCAATAGTAACCAAAACTCTAAAAAATGGAATTTTGATACCAATAGCTACATCAAAAGAATTGCATTTTAATGATGATTTTAAATATATAAGTTTCATCAAGTTTAATCTTACCCATCAAAAGTTACGAGAAAATTATGCCTTATTTTAGAAAATAGGAGGAAACAACCCCTAAAAGTCATAGAATCTTAACAAAAACCACAGCATCAGATTCAGCGTATCAGAGAACCCTATTGTAGAAGTTTCAAGCTCTTATCTGAAAAAATGTGGAATTTTGTATTTTTTGTCAGAAGGCGGATCACGGATGCGTGTTTATTTGTTTTTGTTTTTTTTTTCCCCAGGGGTGATCGTATCGACCCAGTGGTCCAAGAATCTTGCGAGAGGGCTCATTCTAACGGAAATGAAAAGTTCTAGTGCCCTTTTTAAGTGACCAAAAAAATTGGAAGGCACCTAGGCCCCCTCCCACGCTAATTATTTTCCCAAAGTCACCGGATCAAAATTCTGAGATAACCATTTTATTCACCGTAGTAAAAAAAACTTATTACTATGTCTTTGGGGACGACTTACTCCCCCATAGTCCCGTGGGAGGGGCCACAAGTTACAAACTTTGACCAGTGCTTACATATAGTAATGGTTATTTGGAAGTGTACACACGTTTTCTGGGGGGTTTTTAGATTGAAGGGGGGGGGGTTGAGAAGAGGGGGATATGTTGGGGGAACTTTCCTTGGAGGAATTTGTCATGGGGGAAGAAAAGTTTCATGAAGGGAGCGCAGGATTCTCTAGCATTATTAAAAAAAACGAAAAATAAATATGAAAAAGTTTTTTCAACTGAAAGTAAGGAGAAGCATTAAAACTTAAAACAAAGAGAAATTATTACGCATATGATGGGCTCACCTCCTCCTAATACCTCGCTCTTTACGCTAAAGCATTTTTAGTAATTTCCACTATTTATTCTACGGCATTTGTGATTCAGGGGTCATTCTTAAGAAATTGGGACAAAATTTAAGCTTTAGTGTAAAGAGCGAGGTACTGACGAGGGGTTGAACCCCTTCATATACGTAATAAAAAAAAATGAGAATACAGAAGTTCGTTACGTAAGCTAATTTGTAAGTTACGTATATCTTTTACTAATAAAGAGATTCGTAAAAATTAAAAGTTCTAGTTGCATTTTTAAGTAACCAAAAAATCGGAGGGCATCTAGGCCTCCTCCCCCGCTCCTTTTTTCTCAAAATCATTCGATCAAAACTACGAGAAAGCCAATTAGCCCAAAAAATAAATATGCAAATTTCGTTGCATTTATTCATATGCGGACAGCCAAAATCAAAACATGCATTGATTCAAAAATGTTCAAAAATTAAATAAAAAAACAAGCTTTTTTTAACGGAAAGTAAGGAGCGACATTAAAACTTAAAACGAACAAAAATTACTTCGTATATGAAAGGGGCTGCTTCCTCATCAAGACCCCGCTCTTTACGCTAAAGTTTTTTACTGTTTTAAAAAGTAGAGTTAAGAAAAAGAGTCAAACTTTAGCGTAAAGAGGGGGATGTTGATGAGGAAGCAGCCCCTTTCATATACAAAGTAGTTTTTGTTCGTTTTAAGTTTTAACGTCGCTCCTTACTTTCCGTTAAAAAATTTGTTTTTTTATTTAATTACAGAAAAAGCGAAAATTAGGAAGGAGAACAATTCTTTTCTGATGGAAGCAAAGATCAAAATGGAATGTAAAATCGCACAAATATTACAGCTTTCCAGCCTATAGAGCATTTATCCATTAAAACCTACTTACATACGTTGACTCACGGTACTTTCCTACATTTTGAGAATTATTCAAAACTAGCTCTTTAGTGAGAATACAAAATCAATGGGAAAGAGGGATGTTGTTTTATGAGCAGAGAAGCCTTTGTAAGCCTGCAGAAGAAAAAGACCCATTGGTGATGCTATGAATGGTATTTTACCAGCCATGACACCAATAGCGAGTAGTATACTACTCGAATTCTCGAAAAAAAACTCAAGGACTTTTTTTTTATCAAGAAATCAGTAAGCACTATACACGAAAAACGGACTAATTTATAAGAGAACTCGCTTGTTTTGCCTTCCACAACGTTCTGCAGCTAGTTTTGCGATGTAAAGTTTTTGACTACAAACATTCTTCAGCATTATTCAAAGTCAAGAGCTAACAGACCACAAAATAGACCCTGGAAATGCCATTACTTCTGTCCATTGTGCGGAAAATATCAATTTGTGACATAAATTCCCAAGGCTAGTCTCTAGTTTTAACATTACCCAGACACAACTTCAGGTTTGTCTAAAAAATAATCATGAAAGATACATTTTAAAACTGAAACCCATTCATTGGAAAGGGTTTGTTTTTCAGAATTTCTTCTGGATTAAGTGGACGCAAATCATATAAAAACATCCTAAAATGCTTATTTTTCTATTATAAAATCATCCTAAAGCGCTTAATATTGCTACTGTCCAAGCAGCCTATTTTAGATAGTTTTATGAACATGCAGCATAGGCTGAGAAGCAGCAATGTCTATTTTCTTTAAGTTTCAATTTTTATCTGTAAATTCACTAGATTTTTTTGTTTATTAAAACAAAGTTTTACCTGATCTCTGTTTCGATGGCAATAGACTGTGAACGCCTGGATCTTCAGTTTTCTGAGGAGACCCTGCAGGTACAACAGGTAAGTATTTCATAGTTGTAGTAAGAATTTTTTTTTCATCTTTCATAACATCAGGCTGCTTGATCTCCTGTTCTTCAACACGAGTTTCGGGAGGTAGAACAACTACTACACTTTCATCTTCAGATTTCTCGGCCTCAGGAACTTCTTCATGCTTGTCAACAGAAGATTCTACAACTTCAACAGCTTTCAAAGGCTCATCTTCAATATCATCAGCCCCAAGATCTTCTGCCTTAGCTTCCAATTCTTCGTCTTCAGTTTCATTGGCTTTAAAGGATAAAAATGAAATCATTGATATCTAATGATGCTAAGTTTAAATTATGGATGTCTTGAAATATCGCATTTAATCAAAGTTTCTCCTTTAAAAACATCAAAATAAAAGTTTTCTCAGAATTCAAAGGGATTACGAAACATGAAAAAAGAGGAGCTTTTACAACTCACTGTAATACAAACTAAATGTTCTTTCCTTACCACAAGGAAGAACAAAAATTTGTTCAGACTATGAATGAAAACGCAGGGTGATCATCTATACAAGCTGCCTTTACATAGTTATGAATTCTCACTACATAATGTGATTCAAAAAAAATTAATCTTTTCTTTGAAGTTAGGGAAAAAATTCTAGTTATGAGTATATTTGGGATCAAACGCGTTTTTAAACGTCTTATTGAGGCTTCCCTAATTTCTAGTCTTTTCGAGTTCTGAGAATCATTTTAAATTATAATCTTTAAAACTGATTATGAAACATAAAAATCGTTTTTTTTAATCTTTTATCAGCAATGATGCAACTTGAGAGCAATTCATGTCCATGTTACAAAATCTTTTAAACCATTTATATAAAATAAGCAAACATTAAATTTCAAAGCTGTTCAAACATGGATAATTACCACTAAAACAAGTCTGAAGTACCAATTAGGAGAAACTAAGAGCGAGTGTGAGGCTAAGCAAATTGTTGGAAATCAAATATCTTCCATAATTTCGTTTTTCATTTATTTTAACATACAAAGTAAAACAACAAGCATTTAAAAAATTTCTATTTCCGTGTTCTATGATCCATAATACCCTTTCAAAATGAAAAAACCCTCGGAACTGGTTTAGCATTTTAACTGTCCATAAGCAAACACTATAAAATCTGGAAACTTCAAAAAATTGCAAAATTCTCTCTTATATCCTTTCACACTTCGATCCCAAACGCTATCTTTCGGTTTTAGTCACGAACAAGCGCAGAGACTAGTGGGAACACATTACCTTCAGGATCTATTACCTTCTAATACATATTACCTTCAGAGAAACATGGAGAGACACTACACGAAAAAATAAAGAAAGACGAAAAAGCAAGAGCGTATGAAACATGGATAAACGTAAATAGTTTGTACTGTAATACAAAACGGTAGAGAGGAAAAGTGAAGAAGATACAATAATATTCTGCAACACCATGTAAAACACAATAATATAGAAAGGAGTTAAGTTTGGAGCGAGTACGGCCAGCATGAGCAACCACAAGGTGCCATGTCTCGAATAACAAATTTTTAATAGAACAACAAATTTTATTACCCATGTTTTTCTTTTAGATGCAATTTTGCAGTTATTTGTGATAAAGTTATACCATATAAAAATAGTCATGACGAAATTCTGGATTAGACTCTTAATTAACGGAAAATAAAAATATAAGGACATATACAGGAGCTACCAAACGAGCAAAGCGAGACAGCATCCCTAGTAAAAAGAGATTATGCGTATCAGGCGACTTTTTTAGCCAATTTGATATGAATAGGGATAGATCATAAATAAAATCATAGATTTGGTAAATTTGTTGAAGGCAAGGGAAACAGCAATGGTATTAAGTACCACAGTTTTTTATGTACAAAAATCTAGTTATAAACAGCATGGTACTTGATCACATAATGAGCCAATTTTGAGTACATCTCAAAATTATGTACTCACATCTGAGTACATAATAGTACTCAGATGATGATATGACGGCTACGTTTATTGATTATGTTACTGCAAACCAAAGATTGCAAGGATCGATACAGAAGACTAAGGTATATAGGAGTGCTATTACTGGTATAAAAAATATCCCCAATCGAGTAAAGTCTACAGTCTCTTGAGAATGAGATAACGTAAGAGAAGCATAGAAGAATTAAGGTATGAATGAAGGAGACATGAAGAAGAGGCTATGGATAAATAGCCGAAAACCTAAAAGGTGCAGCCAGAATGCATACTAGTCAAATATTGTGTAAGCATGTTAAGATATTGAGAGGAAGAAGTCATTATGGACTTCTCGAGTTTATGATACGAACGGGGTCTCAATTACTGAGAGTGAAAGTGTTAAGGAGACTTAGGCAGAACATTTTAAGAATAGTTTAAGCCTGAATAAAGCTGTATTCAGTAATATCAAAAAAATCGAGTATTTGGAAGAGAAGGAAGATTTATTTGGCGAGGGGAGCTAGAAAAATTGAGAAATTATAAGATCTCAAATGCTTGAAGCTTGGTAAATGGGTTCTTAAAACACAGTGGCCGCAAAGTTAAATATAAAACACGAAAGACCATCATCATCGCTTCCAGAAGCATTTGGTAAGTCTCTATATAAGAGAATAATTAATTACTATAATTGTAATTATTAGACTAAAACAGTGGCAAATTCAAGGAGGGTCAGAGACTAAAGAACTTCATCCCCCAAGAAACACTAGAAAAGATAAAAAAGAACACACACACATAAAAGGGAAAAAGGTATAATACAAAAAAGATTTCAACACAAAAACTGTGTTTGCCAACTTATCAATACGAATAAACAAACAAACACTCTGTTGTCGGTAGGAAGAACTGGGGAACAGGAGGGGCATCGTTTTGTTTCTATTCAAAACTGATTTTCTGTTTCAAAGTTATAAAATTCGTCAAATTTGAAATTCACATTCTCTAGTTAATAATACAATGTTTTTTAAAGTTATATTTGCAATCTAGATTTCCAGTTGATACAAAATATTTCAGTGCAACAGCTTGCTAAACAAGATTATAATTTCAAAATATTTATTTAATTTTTGTAGAAACATCTTTTCTTTATCAGCCAATGCATCCTCAAAGAAAGACAATGAAACTTTCTTTAACTTTGAACTTTCTGGATTTACGAAAATACAAAAATATTCCTAACAGTGAGGAGGGTATGACAGTTATTGAAGTTTCAAAGTTTGTTTAAAAAGGTTAAAATGTTTGTTAAAGGTTAAAAGGTAAAAAGATTAAGACTTGCAATTTTTTTTTTGAATTACCGTTTCTCTAGCCACTTATTTAATACTTTTTCCTTTTAATTTTTTTCTAGACAAGAATTTGCAAGGTATCTCACTATCTTTAACCTATGCAGGTTGAATTCTATATAGGTAATTAAATAAGGTTTAAGGGTCCCGAGAAAACAACCAAAATATGTTTACATAAGGGAAGAATCACACTTTTGGTGTAGAATCGATATTACTTCCAAGAGAGGAACGCAAAAAACCCATTTAGCAAATATATAATTAGATCATCAACGGAAATATGCTCAGTACCTTTAACACAACCCTATACAAGGGATTTTCGTTGAACTGAATTTTGTTTAGTTGTATAGAATTTCTAACTTGGATGATAAAATTTGAAGAAAGGTAGACAATGACATATGTAAAGTGTCCACTGGCATAGGTATCCAAAAAGTTACGCCAAGTCTGATTCAGGCAGTGGAAGCCGACTTGTTTTATGTTTATGGCTTAATTGTGCCCAGCTTTAATTAAGAATCCAAACATTTGATGCACTACGATCTAAAGAAATGCGTAATTTTCTGACTTAAAACCTTGAAAAATGTGTTTTGATTTAGGACTGCACAATAGTAGCATTAAAAATTACCAGTTTTGGCTTCATTTTCTACTTCATCGTCATTCTCTGAGCTATTCACGACATCACCTATATGTTCTTCAGTATTTTCCAATACATCCTCAACTTGGTCAATTACGTCTAATCCCTGGTGGGTTAAACCAGCATTGTCGTGATCTGCATCTTCTACTTCAGAGTCACTACTGATTTCTTGGCCTGTTGAAAACGAAGTATATATTAAGAAATCAAAACAGCATAAATAATTATGCTGACAAGTCAATATTTTTTATAATTAAACAGGTGTTCACAACTTAAGTTGACAATACATTGGTCGTACCCAAAAATAAAATGGGCACATCTTTTGCTTTTTGTCTGAAAATGGATTGTAAAGATCTAGAAGTAAAAAGATCATGTTAGACTTAATTCTTAGGAGGTTAAAGTGATAGACGCAACAAAAGTAAGTGTTACGGCCATGTAAGGCCGCAACAAAAAGAAGAAAATTTTCAGTAATTATAACTCAAACGATTTAGATGGGATAATTTTTATTGACTTAAAAATCTATTCAAGTTTTGTTGTGATCATCCAGTTTTGGTTCAAGTATGAATTCTTGACTTATGTGATGTACTAGTTTTCTAGTTTGTGATTCTTGAATAGTTAAAGATATGTGTGGCACGATAAATAGTACATCTAGTGTTGTCGTAAATGTTGGCTGACTTTCTGAAATAAAAGGGTTAAAATCCAAATAATACGTTTTCAAATTAGTTTCTTACTTAAGTTATAGGACTTATTAATTTTGATCCCAATGCTCAGTTGGATTTTTATTTTCATGAATTTTGGATAGTAATAGATATGTGTTGTACGATAAATATTTGAATATCTGTAGTTTTTGTATACGTATTCTGGCTTTCTCTTATATTGAGACGGTGACAATTGAATTCCGCTATTATGTGTTTTGTGAATGCTTGTTTTTCATAAAAGTTTGCATAATATCTAAACTTTGGCCATTAAAATCCTTAAAAAATTCGAAGTTTCAACAGTTAGAAATTGAAAGAATACTAAACTATGAAGGGGAATAAATGTGGAATTTACAGTCTTATATGTCCAACATTCTAAAAAAAATGTGCACAACCATGAAAGAAAGGGTATGGATTCTTAACTTCGAAAAGAAACAATTTTAAATGGAAGTATATAGGGTTTATTTGAATAAATTTGAAATTTAAGGCTTTATATGTGTAAATTCCTAAAAAAAAAGTGAATATTCACAACATAAAAATGAGTTTTGATGCTTAAATAAAAAAAAAATTCACTTTAAATTGAAGTTGAAAGTCTATCTGAGAAAGCTGAAATTTACAGTCTTTTACGTCCGAAGTTCTAAGAAGGTGAATATTCGAGACATAACTAACGGGTTTCGATCCTTAAATATGAAAAGAAAGAAATTTAAACTAAAGTATAGAGGGTCTATTTAAAAAATCCTGAAATTAATAGTTTTTTATGTCTGAAATTCTAACGAGCGTATAAGCAAGCCATAAAAAAGGTTTTGATGCTTAACTCCGAGAAAAAAGAATCTTAGATCGCAATATAAAGGGTTTATTTGAAGAGGCCTGAAACTTACAGTCTTGTATGTAAAACTATAAAAATACTTCGCCTGGAAATTAGGGTTAAAAAAAATTCCGCTAGTGTCGGCATGTTCTAGAAATATCAGATATAAAATGTAAAATCAGAGGTTCAATTTAAATCTGAAATTTAAGGCTTTACTATTTCAGGCTTTTATTTTGCAATGCTAATAAGATTAAATATTATATTAAATTAGAAGGTACCACTTAGTTAAGTGGTTTTACACAAATGGAAAAAGTCTGTTTAACCAATTAAAAATCTAGAATGAAAATTAGCCTTAAAAGTAAAGAAGAAAAGAAAGATTGCTAAGGTTTGTGCATATAATATTAAAACTAGCACATCACTATGTAAGAATTAAAGCTTGGAATGGGTTACATAGGAAATTTTTCCTATGATTCCTTTAATATGCCGACATTAGTGTACACTTTTTGTTTAAGCCTAATTTTCATGGGTGGTTTAGCCTGATTTTTCCATATGCTCACTCCTATAGCCCCCTACATATTGTGTCTGTTACTGTAACAGACATAAAAGACATAAGGCTAAACCACCTATAAAAATTAGGCTTATGCAATAAAAGTACGCTAATGTCGGTATATTAAAGAAATCATGGACAGGACCATAGCGCTGCCTGAGTAAATAGCGATGTAGGCACCATATACTATTTATTGATTTTTTTTTTTGTCTTAGACCAGGGCACTTCGTATCGAAGGAGTTGTCGTAAAAACTTCTAAAGGGGCTCATTCGATTGGAGATTGAAAGGGCTAGTGGTATTTTTAATAGTTGAATGTGATTGGCAAATAACCCCCCTCCCACGCCCACCGATTCCCCAATCACATCCAACCAAAAATTTGAGATAGTTATTTTTTTAACGTAAATAAAAGGTCGAAAATAATGTCTTTGAGGAGGACACCCCCCACCTCCCTCAGGACAACGGTTGTAAGTTACGCCCTGAGGCATATAATATTATTATTGAAGGCGCTATCGTAGAAACTTCAACAAGGGCTTATTCAACCCATAATTAAGGGGGATAGTGCCCTTTTTAATTGTCAAAAGTAACCGGAGGGCAAACACCCCCCAAGTCCATCATTTACTCGAGCACTTCCGATGAAAATTATGATAGAGCCATTTTGTTCAACATAGTTGAAAGGTGCGAAAATTATGTCTTTTAGCATGACACCATTCACAGCCATTGGAACTAGGGCTGTAAGTTATGCCCTGGGGTGTTTGAGGTTTTTTATAGCAAGCGTTGTCGTAGAAGTTTCAAAAAGGTTTATTAGATTGGAAATTGAGAGGACTAGTGCCCTTTTTAATAGTCGAAAGTGAGAGGAGGGCAAATACCCCTTCCATGTCAATCATTTCCCCAATTGCTTCCAATCAAAATTATAACTTTTGTTTATAAATTTGTATAAAATTTAGTTGTATAAACTTTAGGGGAGGCTCACTTGGTTGAAAACTGGAAGTTCTACTTCTAGTTTAAGAGTCGAAAGTAACGGAGGGAAGCTATCACTCTAACCTGACTCCCACTCCTTTCGCCAAACGAATCTGATTGAAATTGTGAGATAGCAACTTTGTTGAAAATAATCCAAGGTACATATAAAAATGCCTCTAGGGTTGACACAACCCACCAGTGTCCTGGGGGTAGAGCTGACACAACCCCTCAATGCCCTGAGAAAGGCATGTCCTGGGGGTATACAAGGTTTTTATGGTATGGGTAGTCGTATAAACTTCAGATGGGGCTCATTTGATTTGGAATTGGAAGTTATAATGTCCTTTTTAAAAGTCAAAAGTGATTTGAAAGCAGCCAGCCCCATACACTCATCATTTCCCCAAATACATCAAGTCAAATTTGGAGATAGTAATTTTGTTCATTGTAGTTGAAGGGTCAAGAAATTATGTCTTTGAGGAAGACAGCCCCCTCCCAGACAGCTCTCAGAAAAAGGGTTGTAAGTTGTATACCCTTGGGGTATATACATTTTTTATAGAAAGGGTGGTTGTATATACTTTGGAAGGGACTCATTGTATTGGTAATCAGAATTTCTATGAGAGTCAAAGTGATCAGAGGGCATTCAGAGTCAAAGTGATCAGAGGGCCTTCCACCTCACACACGTAGTGTTTTTCTGAAATAAATCCAATAGAAATTTTGAGATAGTCTTTTTATTCAAAATAGTCCAAAGATCATACAAAAAGGCGTGTAGAATTGGTACAGACCAACATAGTTTCGGGGCGAGGGTTTTAAGTTGAGCCGCGGGGGTATTTAAGGTTTTTATGGAAAGAATGGTTGTTTAACTTTAGAAGAGGCACATTTGGTTGAAAATTGGAAGTTCTAATTCCATTGTAAGAGTCAAAATTTATGGAATATATTTAGCCCCCCATCTCTCCGACAACCCCTGTTTTCACCAAACACATCTGACTGAAATTATGAGATATCGATAGTTTTCAAAGTAGTCCAAAGAACATATAATAATGCCTCTAGAGTTGACGCAACTCCCCAAAGCCCTGAGGATATGGTTGTAAGTTATACCATGAGGGCAGGGCATATAAGGTTTTTATGGAATGGGCGGTTGTATAAACTTCTGATGAGGCTCCTTTGATTTAGAATTGGAAGTTATTGAGCTCTTTTTGAGTGTTAAAGTGAATTGAGATTAGCCATTCCCCCCGCCCTCCACGCTCATCATTTGCCTTAACATCTACAGTCAAAATTTGGACATAGCAATTTTGTTCTTCGTAGTTGAAGGGTCCAGAAATTATGTCATGAGGAAGATCCCTCGCCCCCCTACAGCTCTCGATGCAAGGCTTGTAAATTATGACCCGGGGGCTTATAAGGTTCTTATAAAAATTGCGGTCGTATATGCTTTGGAAGGGACTTATGGGATGGGTAGTCAGAGGTTCTAGTTCCCTTTTTAAGATGAACTCAATAGTGTAAAAAGTGATCAGAACCCCCCCCCCCCCCCACACACACACGTCGTTTTTCATGTGATGCATCCAATAGAAATTTTGAGACAGTCCTTTTATTCAAAATAGTCCAAAGATCATTTATAAAATCTTTTTGGATATGATACAAACCAATAAAGCCTAAGGGCGAGAGTTGTAAGTTATACCCCAGGGGTATTTAAGGTTTTTCTGGAAGGGATGGTTGTATAAGCTTTGGTGGTGGCTCATTTGGTTGAAATTAGAATTTCTAGTTTTCTTTTAATACCCAAAAGTGATGGAGGCATACTAGCCTCCCCCACCCCACAACTACCCCTCTTTTCACCAATAGTATCTGATTGAAACGTGACGACGAACTATAGGAATGGAGGGATACGGCTTAATATCTACCGAAACTCTAAAAGACGGAAGTTTGATATCAATTCATATATCATCGGATTATTATGTTGATTCCAAATATATAAGATTCACTAAGCTTAGTGCTACCGATAAAAGGCTAAGAACCTACGAACATTTGCCTGACATTCTTAAGAGGGAGGAAACACCCCCTGAAAGTAAAATAATTTTAACTAAAATCACAACATGAGATTCAGTGCATCAGAAAACCCTACTGTACAGGTTTTAAGCTTCTGTCTGAAATTTTTTTAATTTTGTATTTTTTTTTACCAGAAGAAAAATCAAGGATGAGTGTCATTTTCCCCCAGGGATGATTGTATAGAAGGGGTTAGCTTAAGAAGGCCTACTATTATATATTGTAACAGGGCTACTAGCCCTGGCTACTAGCTCAGGTCCATTTTTCCCTAAAATGGTACGATCAAAAATTTAAGATAACCATTTCGCTTAAAATAATTGAAAGGTTCCAAAACTATACCTTTTTAGTACAGACAACATGAGATTCAGCGCCTCAGAAAACCCTACTGTGCAGGTTTCAAGCTTCTGTCTGAATTTTTTTTTTATGTTTGTATTTTTTTGCCAGAAGAAAAATCACGGATGCGTTTCATTTTTCCCCAGGGATGATTGTATAGAACCAGCAGTCCTAGATTAATAAATTAAGTAAATGCATTCGAGCCACGACGTAAAAGTTTCATACAATAGTCTAAAGATGGCGAATTATTTTTTCATTATATCGATCAGCATTCTCCGAGAAATATTTTCCTTTGAATAGATAACTCTATAAAATCATGATCTAGAATGAAACATTTGTAAAATCACAAGCTTCTGCATGATTTTTTGTTTCTCAAGTCCTTCCATTTTAGCTTAGAACCACCTTTGTGAAGGGGGATTACTTTTGACCTTTTAAGTGCATCAGGGAGTGCCCTTTTTAGGAGTCAAAAGTGTACCGAGGGTAAATAGCCCCCCCACCATTTCCCCCAAATGCATTCGATAAAATTAAAAAAAATAGTTTCAGCAATTAATATAATTATATATTAAATATTCAGTTTAATTTTATTAGTTCTTTCCGAGACTGTTCAAGACAAATACAGCTTCACTACAAACAAGAGTTGGATACTGCCCCCTTCCCCGACTGTAAAAGTCTAAAGCCTACTGCGTCATAGGTTCTTCACTGAAAACGAATAATATTACAAACATTTTCTTTTCCAGTTATTACGCATTGAAAATGAAAATAAAAATACAGTGAAATAAAATCTTGAACTGATGATCTATCGACAATTAATAGCATTATATCAAACATTCTGTTCGATTTTATTTGTAGTTTCCAAGACTATTCAAGACATATATATTTTCAGTAAAGCGCCAATGGCTCAGCAGGTTTTAGACTTACAGTGGGAGAAGGAGGCAAAACCCAAACTCTTGTTTAAAGAGAGTTTTGTCCGTTTAAAGCATGATTTGCATATTCAATTTAAGTTTTATTCGTTTTAAGATTTATTTATTCATTTATATTAGTACCTATTGTGTGTTTGTTTGATGTGATTGTTTACTTTTGCTTTTTTGCCTTTACTTTTCTTTAAAAAAATTCTTTTTCGGGAAGTTTTTTTCTAATTAATCCCTTCAGAAGCTCTATACACTTTTTAGGAATTTTGGACAATTCGTTCAAAATATGATAGCATCCTGGTTATCTTATCACTAAATGTTTAGCAAAGAATAAAAATCGGTCCGTTGCCGGTATAGCTTACATACTGAGATTTGCGATTAAGTGCAAAGTGAAATAATCCTGGTTGAGAAACAGAAGCGTTCGTTACCACTAATTATGATTAGATTTGTATAGTAATGAAGTAGTAAACAACTATTTTTTTCAAATAGAATTAAACGACAACATTAAAACTCGAAGGGAACAGAAATTGTCCTACACGTAAGAGCTGGCACCCCCTTAACCATATATTCTGGACACTACAGTTTAACCAATAATTAACTGACTGCATTTTAGACCGCAAGAAAATGAGCAAGCTGGTAATTACAAGCGCTAATTTACCGATCATCTTTCAAAAAGGTTAACCCAAAAACTTTGTTGTTGAAGTAAATGCTAATTAACAAACCGTACCGTTCTCGAGGCATTGTGAAAACAAATGAGTCAAGTTTTTATCAAATAGCTCTTGTATTAGATGTCCATTCATTGATGGAAAACTTCGAAACTTAGTTTAAGGACTAGCTAGGGGGTAGGGGATAATTAACTTACCGCATTTCAGACTGCGATTTTTTTTTAGCAAGCTGGTAATTACAAGCGCTGAATTACATATTCTTTTACTGTTAAAATTTTTTTTAAAAACTTGACGTAAAGACTGGTTAGAGGGGGGATAGCCATCTCATATACTGGAAAACTTCTGTTCGTTTGAGTTTTCTTTCCACAGATTGTTGGTCGCTGTTTTTGCATTTAATTTGTGTTCGTTATTAATATTATATTGAAGGTAATTCAGGGAGTCGGCCTCCGTAATCTTATTTTTTGTGTGTTTCATTCTTTCTCACTGGAAGAGATAATTTGACTGCCAATGTCACCATCTTCTGCCAGAATGGGACCCAGGCTACAAAGGCAAGGAAGGAACATTTTTACTCTGTAATCACTGCTAAATAATGAAAAGGGTGCTTTAACTCGCAATTTTTGGTTTATAGAAGCCACAAACGGAAAATCAGTTATGCGACCATTGATGCAATTTGAGCAGCCCTTGTGATTTTCGTTTTAGAGTGATATCGTGAAGAGGAGGCTAGAGCTCGTCAACTCTCTGGAACTACATTTCCTCTCATGATTCAATTCAAAAATTGTATAATATCGTCGTGCTTCTTAAATGTCTATCAATTCAATCTTAGGCCCTGAATATGGCAAATTAGAGTGGCTAACTTGGAAATTTGAAAAGATTCCTTGCTTCGCAGCAATAAACCTTGGGAAAGGGGAGGGATTAAAAGATCGTGAACAGATGCCTATTTACTCTTTGATAGATTTCTCTTCTTGAAAGGGGCTCTAAAGAGCTTACGATTTCCGCCCGAACGAGACCCACCTAATACTTCTTTGACCATTAGGTCGATACGATCACCCCCACACCCCCGTGAAAAAAACACACCCAATTAAGTTATTTTTCCATTTAAAACGAAAATCGCTGATACATTATCTGCTACAATGATAATATTACACCCCAAATATTAGATTACTAAAAAAAAACCTCCTACAGAGAGTGTTAACCGAACTTCCCTCTTATCCGAAAGCTCTGTAATTAAAAAGACATTTTTTAAATTAAGACAATGGAGACAAATGATATTATTAAATAGAACAAATTTCCAAATGAAATATAAAACTATTATTATTATTATAATTTTTTTTAAAGTGACAAAAACTACAGATACAAGGGATGAATTGAAAATAGGTCTACTGCTACAACCACTACCAGCTTACTGTAGCACCGAACCAACTGAGACCATCGCAGCTGCGCACGCTCCTCCTAAATCACTTTCTAAAGCCTCCCTCTTTACACCCTCCCAAGAATTTCCCATTTCCTTTATGTTTTTTCCTAACGACATCCTCCCACCCCATTCGAGGGTGACCTACTTTTTTTGGTCCTAGACGGTTGCCCAACAAGGACGATCTCGGGCAATCTATCAACCGCAGAACATGTCCAAACCATTTCAAACTTACTCTCGTAGTAGCCCTAGAAGGTGGAGTAGACCTGCATTTTTCGTGCAGCTTACTCTTTGAGATACAGTCAGTCAGTCGGGTAACCAAAATAGTCCATAGACAATGTTTCTGAAAAACCTTTAGCAAATAATCCTCCGTTTTTTCGGAGCACCCGTGCTTCGGAACTAGAACCAAATTTGACCTCTGTCACCACTATAACTTCCAATATTCTAATCTTTGACTATTTTACTTTTAATATCTTCACTACACCCACCGCTCTATTAAGCCAAAAATGAGCAAAAACAAATTAAAAAAATCTTCCAAACGTAAAACTACTACAAATCACCATCAATAAATAAATGAAACCCAAAACGAACTAAAAATACAGTAAATAACTGAGTCAAACTCAAAAATAAGCAAAAATTAACATGAGTAGGGCTGACAAACTCCATGCCTTTCTAGACCAGAACATAATTTGCACTCAACTGTTTTATAATTTGAAATCAATTCAGGAGATACACTCTTTTGATGATGTATATGCACATAGGGTCTTTTGATTTAGTGCAAATTTCATTTTAATATTTTGAACGGAGTAATATGAGTAAATGGAGTAATGGAGTAAGTTGTAATAGTAGCGGTAGTTGTAGTACAAGTAGTAGTGGTGGCAGTTGTAGTAGTAGTGGTAACACGCAAATATTGCCTTTTTGATCATATCTCTTTTCATTTCCTGAAAGTTCCAAATTAATATGCTCAGTGATTCATGAATTACGCCCTTTTGAAAATCTGTAGATAACAATTGTGTTAAACGTAGTTGAAAGATCCGGAATTTATGTCTTTGAGGATGACAGCCCCGATAGAGCCCTCACGGCAAGGGTTGTAAGTTATAACCCGAAGGCATATAAAGTTTATATAGAAAGAGTGATCGTATGAACTTATGAAGGGGCTCCACGCCCACCATTTCCCAAAACACATCCACTAAAAATTTTGAGATAGGCATTTTGTTCAACGTAGTTGAAAGATCCAGAAATTATATATTTGAGGATGGCAATCCCCTACTTTTTCAGGGCAAGGGTTGTAATTTATACCTTGGGGGCATATAACGTTCATATAGGAAGGGTGATTGTATAAACTTCGGAACGTGCTCATCGGATTGCTAATCAGAAGTTTTAGTGGCTTTTCTAAGTGATGGGAAGGTGGATATCTCCCCCCCCCCTCGTATTTTCTCGAAATCCATATGATAGAAATTTTGGGATGGGCATTTGTTGTCATAGAAACTTCGAAAAGGTCTCATTTGATTGGAAATTGAAAGTGCTAGTGCCCTTTTTTTAATAGTCGAAATTGATTGGAGGGCAACTAACACTCCTCCCACGCGCACAATTTCCCCAAACACATCCAATCAAAGTTTTGAGATAGTAATTTTGTTCAATGTAGTTTAAAGGTCTAGAATTTGTGTCTTTGAGGATGACAACCCCCCCCCCCAGCCCTCATGGCAAGGGTCGCAAGTTATGCCCTGGGGACATATAAGGTTTATATAGAAAGGTTTGTTCTTCGTTACTTCGCTAGATGGATCAATATTTTCTTTTCAGATTTGCTAGGTATAGAGGCCTTAATAAGCTTCAAGCTAATTAAGATTCAAGATTTCAATTTAAACTTCTGTACAACAAACACAATATAAAAAAAGGGTCAAGCCGGAGACACAAGGTCGACTATTAAGAATATATATCTTTTATTCTGATGTTTGAAAAAAAAAAAAAAAAAAAAAAAAAAACAGAACGAAATAAACATTGCTGTCCAAATTCTATTGTAGTATTCATTAAATAAAACAATCTAATTAACCTCGATTAATATCGTAGCTTACTTAAAAAAAAACTTACCATAAGTTGACAAGGCCAAAATTCCAACGAGAAAAGTCAAAACTGCAACACCTTTCATATCGGCCACTTAGTCTTCTAAATGATCAAACAGAGTATTGGAAATATGTTGAACTGAACAAACAGATAAGATAACGAAAACTTTGAAATTTTATGTCAGGAGCCTATCGCAATCTAACATGAGAGATTAAGAGACCTTTATTGCTGGAATGTTTATTTTTCCAACTAACAGATTGTCTACACAAAATTTTCAAAAAGCAACGCCACACACTAAGGACTAGAATTAAATGATATAATTAAAATGCTCTCATTTACAACAGTCACATTAACACACCTATTATGCGAATACACAAATTCAATTTTATCAATGGTGAATACGGCACAAAAATCAACGGAAGTGTTATTAAACAGCTATATAAGTACTAACTATGGACCAGTTGATCAAATTGACACCATTTATAATGCCCAGGCAATATGAAAAAATCTCAAGCAATGATTGAGTTTTAAATAAGGTCTTAGAAACAATATCTTATAATTACTGGACATTAGAAGTAATACCAAAACCAATCACTACATCCAAAGCATATAAAATTACACACAAACAATTAAAACAAGCAATAACATATTTCAATTTTTGACGTTTCAAAATTTTATATCAGTTGCTATTTTCTTCTTGAAACATAATAGCGAGCGAAAGCCTCATATTCTAGTACTCCAATTTAGTACCCTTTAATCCTAAAGGACGAAAGCAGTTTTTTAACAGGCTTGAGAGTTACTAGAAAGGAATCTGTGAACGTACTAGCGACCCCAGGCTGAGCTTTATTAATCTTGAAAGGGAAGTCAGTTAAGTGACAGGGCTGTTGACTGTGTTGGCGTTTTGAGGGGTTAATTCCTAGCCTATTCTTGGTTAAAAATGATTGTCCATTTTAAAAGAGGTATTTACAAACAGTTCCTAAAATTTACGATTGAAAAAATCCTAGACAGAGGCAGATTCAGAATGTTGGGATGCATGGGGGGGGGGGTAAGAGAATTTTGAGACATTTTTCATTTCTGTTATTCCCCAAAAGGGACTTTTAGGTAGATTTTTGAATTTGTTTTTTCTTCTAGGAAAATCTCGATTTCATATTTGAATGAAAACTGCAATACAAATTAATTGTAGCCAAGCTAAAAAACTACTGACTGCACTGACTACTGTACTGACTGCATTTTAAATTTCCCAGTACAGCTTGTATAGTTCCCTATCGATTAAAGTGACAAACAATAGCTATCCATTGATTTTATTCTTCCAACGATTAGATTGTCTGAATAGTACCAGATCTTAGAATTCTTCTTAACTCCGCCAGGTCTTCACCTTTCCCCCACTCATACATCTGAGTTCATAAAGCCCTCTATTTTAAATGAACTCCAACAACTTTTCAATTATAAACTCCTTCCTGCCAATACTATAGTCCCACAATGTGTATTTCCACTAAAGTATCTTAGCGTCTTTGAAATCAAACTTGCAGTTAATAATTTATTTCCTTCTTTAACAAAAGTTTAACTTTTCTTCTGAAGAAAGTGGAAAATAACTAGCCATATGTCATTACTTACACGAATTTTTCGGCTTTGTGGTAGATGCGAACGATTTCCTTTCAAGCTGAATTTTCTACTTATAGGCAGCTAATTCAAAGAGCTGACAGTCCATCAAGATATGTGCAGAACAGTTGAAAGTCGCTTACTAAAAAATCAGTCTTTGCATGTCTTGACCCCCCCCCCCCCAGGAAAAATTATCTGATTTTTCTGATTCCATCCCAGTGCCAGGTAAGGGCATTGAAGACGTTTGACGACGGCCGCAGGACTTCGGCAGCCATTCTCAAGTCAAAGGTAATATTTTTACTGTCGTATGTTTTATTTATGATTTCTTTTTACCACTTTTTCGTTGGATTTATTATCCTTTTCTTCTTCTTTCCACACACAAAATAAAAATACCTTTCCTTTATCAGAAAAAACCTGCGTATCTAATTTCGAACATCCTACCCCCCCCCCCCCTTTTTTACTAATGTTAACTCTAGCAATCCTACTAGTAATCCATTAGTAAAAACTAATAATTTTCTTTCAGAACACCTTCAAGTAGTTTTGTAGGCACGTGAACACCCCTATAAATCCTGTATTACATTTTCGTACTTCTGAGATAGAAGCCAAAAACCATTTGCTAAGCAATTCTGACAGAAAAGATAATCATGGTAATGCTTGTTCAATAATAATCTGATCCTACTGCTCTACACTGTCCTGCTGATCATCCTTTTGAGAATAGCTTAGCAAACGATTTTTGGCATTTATCTCAGAAGTTATTTCGAGGACATGCGTGATTGCACACATCACATACTGAAATGACTTCGAGCTTGGTTCCAGAGAAGAGGAGGGTATACAAATTTCGAAAGAGTAAATGAAAGACACATTGCATCAGAAAAGTAAAGTTTCTATTTGAAATGGGGACTTTTTCAGCTGCCAATTCCTAGCACCAAGTCACAATACTTCCCCTTCGTCGGATATGGCAACAGAATTTGTATTTTTATCGCAATCAGTAGGTTCTGTAATTATGTAAGAAAATTATTTCTCCTTTTGTTACTAGTGTCTACTCTCAAGCCTCTCATCTTTCTTTTTTCTCAACTTTATTTCCTGTTTATTTAATGGACGAAAGGTTAGATCTCAAGATGGACTAGAGGATCATCTAACATTAGTGGTCTCTTAAAGAAGTAGCCGTTGGGTACAACACACGAGATTTTCGCTGTTCCATCAGCCTTCTCTTCAGATTTTCTTTATTTTAGTAAGTATCCACTATTGTGCCAAATTTCTTGTGACCCTACAATTCTACAATTTTTGCAATTGTTCCTTCAACTACTCGTGTAAAAACTCATTTCTCCCTCTAAAACTTCTGTTGTCCGCAAAGAAAAAAGAAAAAAGATGGGGGGCCATCAGTCTTTTCTTCGGAAGGTAATCAAGGGAGGATAGAATTAATCTTTCTTTTTCTCTAAGGATACTAGATAATTGACATAATTGAAAACTCACTGTAGCAGTCATAAAACGACCGGAAACAAGGAAATGAAAAAAAAAAAAAAAAATAGGAAGCTTGATAAAGCTTCAACAACATAAGAACGACATTCAAAAATTCTGTTTGAACAGTTCGAACCGAAAGGTGTATATATTAAAAGAGCCGTGGAAACAGTTTGTCTTCACACGTTTCTTAGGAATTTCAGAGAAAATGGTTTTCTCGGGGACTATATTTAGCAATACATGTAATTGGAGCAGAAAGGGAACTAAGTAAAACTGCCTGAACGGCTAAATTAATTCCTAAAATGTAACATCCAAAATAAAACTTTTGCGAAACACTTTATGAATATCTATAAAAAAAATTGTGTTTGCTTGTCGTCGAGGAAATATGCCGAAAAAGATTCTTCGTTTTTTAACAAGAAATCGAGGCAGGAACAGGCCAAATGTTTAACTTAAAATGCATGAATAACCAATATTAAGACTTTCTCTTTCTTATCGAGGAAACAAAGTTCATCTTGGCCCTTGTAGTAAATGACCTGACAGCTGAAGCTTTCATAGTAAATCTAAGCAAACTTAAACTATTAGTGAAAGGAATACTTTGACCGAAGACCAGAAAGATGGTAAAATCATTTTAATCCAGTTTTTGGTTAGAAGACTTCCAGGAAAAAAAACAAAAAAAAGTGATCATTTGTCTTTGGCATTAAAAATTACGAAATGTAGTTGATGGTCAACTGATCGTACATTAAAAAAACAACAAAAAATAAACCAAATATTTCTTCAGATCCAATACAACTTCATAAATACTCTCCATAACCTCCTCTCTCTAGTGATTCCTGTAAAGCTTTGTAGATCACTAACTGATGTTCAGTAGGTAATTTCAGAAGCTAGAAAGAAGAATAATGTATAGTATATGTAAAATGGTTTAAAGTATCTGAATATAGACACCAATTTTCTATTACCGTCTATGAAAACCATTGAATAAAAATAAACCACTAAAAATCTCGTAGTTTTTGTAGGATGTCCTTTCGGTACAGAAAGAGCAGTATGTTGTGGCGTGACCATTTTTACTTCTTGAGAAGGGCACTAGAGCACCAGATTGGTCGAAAAAACCATACGAGCCAAATTACAAATTCTAAGCATCATCAGTCACGTTTTTAGAAAAAATACGTATTGAATGTCCCTCTAAAATTGCACACTGCTTTGAAAATTTGGTCTTTTATAGTGCCTCACCTGCAATCTTTCTTTTCGAAAGATGCTGTTCTTTTCATGATTTTCCTTTTTAAAGATTGTGCATTTTCTGTCTTTGAAATACCCGTAAACAAGATTTTTTCTGCATGGTGCGATGAGGGACAGGGTATACGTTCCAACAGCCAAAGATAGGCAATCCGTGCCAAGCAGTTGCGAATTTGCAATTAGCCGACACAACAGTGTCTTGCGGAGTTATAGAGTTACTACTTTATTTATTATTCTTTTGTACTCCTGTTCTTCTCAAATGCTATCATACACAAAATAAAAAGGAAAACTGAGCCATTCATATATATGTGCATGCATGAATAAGATACGAAGGCGATCTAAAAGGATTTAGACCAACAAAGACATAAAACATTATTTTTTCAACTAATTTGTCTATAAATTCTCTTTGTAAGTATACTGTAGAGAAAACGGCTATTTGTCCCCCCCCCCCAAAAAAAGAAAAAAACAGAGACAGTGCCAAGCACTTATTTCTAGCTATGTTCGTTATGAACATGCCATGTCATCTACCATATTTTGTCACTAAAGCTGCATCATCTATTTTAAGTACAGAAGAAAAGCTAACAAGGCTATCTCCCCATTGTAGTATAATATTTGTAGGCATGAATATATAATGAATCAGAGGTAATGGATGTATGTATATGTTTATTTACTAGCCAAATACTTTTAACCTTAAGCCATTTGCAAAGCACGCGATTGAAGCCAGAGAATTGAAGAAAAATAATTGAGTATTTTTACTGAATAACTAATTGCCGTCTTCAGGAAAACAAAAAAGTGGAATAAAGATACAATTCAACTTGAGATAAAAGACAACCTTGACAAATACCCTGACGAGGATAGGGTGGGTATAAAAGGTTGAACCTGTTATGGTGCTTTTAGATGGCTTGGAATCTCCGCTCTGTCCTAAATTCTTTCCTAAGTCCCCATCTCCGGAAGAAAAACCGTGCTTCCGCGGCCTCATAGTGGTGTCAGGACCTTTCACGAGTTGCCTAACCAGAGCCACGGTGACCTTAAGGAGTGGCAACCTTAGAGCAAAGAACAGCCTAGTAAACGAGACACCATTGCACTGGATTTTTATTAATAGATCATTCTTCTTTAGTTTTCTTTTGGTAAGCTTCTTCGGGCTGAACAGCCTCTTCTTAGCTATGTAATCTATTATGGGCCATCTCCCCATTGTAGTATAATATTTGTAGGCATGAATATAAAATGAATCAGAGGTAATGTATGTATGTATATGTTTATTTCTCATCATATTGCAAAAAATACAAAACTGACTACGTAATATGAAAAAAAAAACAAAAAAAAAACACAATTCTAAAAACGAAATGAAACTCGGCATTTATACCATGAAAAAACTATCGGAAAACACTTAGCAAAGTGCTATTACTGCCCAGGCGTGTTATATAACACTCATTTCGCTTTTCTACTGTACGCTCTGGACTAGCAACTCCGTAACGTGTTGTCAGAGTTGCATTACTGATCCATAGAGGCAATCTAAGCAGACATTTTGCATATTTGTAAAAACACTTCTTTATGTCGCTGACATCTGTACGCGAGAAAAGGTATCAAAATGGGGCAAGCGCAAGCAAATAGGGAACTACAAAAGCATTATATAAAGTAGCAAGGATGCGACGGTTAAACTTAAACTTCAGCGCTACCAACAGGCCATATGCCTTCCTAGTTTTATTCGCAAAAAAAAACTTTAAGCAAGACCCATGTCGATCGGAGATTATTTTCAATTGGGATTCCAAGGTACGTAAGACGTTCCTGGTCTTGTATGACGTGCACACCAAGAGTTACAGCAACAGGATCTTGGCAACGGCGATTAAAAACTAGAATATCCCTTTTACTACGATTAAAATTGAGACCAATACGATTATGGTCTTGAACCTGCTTTTGCAAGACCTCAACTATTGTTAATAGAAGAGGATCGCCTGTGCGGAAAACCCTGTAGCCTAGTGTAGTTTGAAAAAAAAAAGATGAATTATAAAAATATGAAACAAAGAAAACAGGGGACAATTTTCAGCTAGTTGAAAGAAAAGCGAAAAGACAGAACGGATATTTCGCCATGGAGCTCCTCCAAGCCTTCCTCTTTGCTAAAAACAAACAACAAAAAGAACAACAACAGCGACAAAAATACAAACTTTTTGAAGTGAACGCTAACAAAGCAGAAGAAACGCCAGAATAACAAACAAAAAACTAATCCAGAACAAATGAAAAATAATCCAGAAAAATTAAACTGGGCAAAAATTATGTCCCTCCGATTAACGCAGCTTGTATACTGACCTCATTTTTAATAATATAGTATAAGGATCTTAAAGAGATTAAGGATCTTGGTTTAAAATGAGAAAGAATATTACTTGATTATCTTTGTATCAAGTTATTATAAATAAGGTTTATAGGAATGTCCCCAGCATCTATATTTAAGAGATACTTCCAGTATCTTTATTTATCAGTACCCACTTTAATTTTTGGATATTATTTTATTGGTTTTGGATTTTTTTTTGTCCGTTGTTTCGGTTTTTCTCCCACTTCATTAGTGTTCACTGCAAATGGATAGTTTCTTCCTTTTTTATAACTCTGAGGAGGGCCTGGCGGATGTCCTTTCCGATACTCCTGTTTTGGCCTTTTCGCTGTGCTTTTTCAACTGGCTGAAAAACCCTGGATTCTTGTCTTTCAAACAGTTCGTGGTAACGAACTGTAGTAAGGAGCGATCCGGCTCAATAGTAACCAAAACTAAAAAAAATTGAATTTTGATATCAATAGCTACATCAAAAGAATCGCATTTTAATGCTGATTTTAAATATATAAGTTTCATCAAGTTTAGTCTTACCCATCAAAAGTTACGAGCCTGAGAAAATTTGCCTTATTTAGGAAAATAGGGGGAAACGCCCCCTAAAAGTCGTAGGATCTTAACGAAAATGACACCATCAGATTCAGCGTATCAGAGAACCCTACTGTAGAAGTTTCAAGCTCCTATCTACAAAAATGTGGAATTTTGAATTTTTTGCCAGAAAACAAATCACGGGTGCGTGTTTATTTGTTTGTTTTTTTTTTTTTTTTTTTTTTTTTTTTTTTTCCAGGGGTCATCGTATCGACCAAGTGGTCCTAGAATGTCGCAAGAGGGCTCATTCTAACGGAAATGAAAAGTTCTAGTGCCCTTTTTAAGTGACCAAAAAAATTGGAGGGCACCTAGGCCCCCTCCCACGCTCATTTTTTCTCCAAAGTCAACAGATCAAAATTTTGAGATAGCCATTTTGTTCCGCATAGTCAAAAACCATAATAACTATGTCTTTGGGAATGACTTACTCCCCCAAAGTCCCTGGGGGTGGGGCTGCAACTTACAAACTTCGACCAGTGTTTACATATAATAATGGTTATTGGGAAGTGTACAGTCGGTTTCAGGGGATTTTTTTTTGGTTTTGGGGTTGGGGTTGAGGGGAGGGGGCTATGTGGGAGGATCTTTCCATGGAGAAATGTGTCATGGGGGAACAGAAATTCAATGAAAAGGGCGCAGAATTTTCTAAAATTACTATAAAAAAACAATAAAAAAATAAACATGGAAATTTTTTTTTTCAATTGAAAGTAAAGAGTAGCATTGAAACTTAAAACGAACAGAGATTATTACGCATGTGAGGGGTTCTAAAAATACTTTAGCATAAAGAGCGAGGTATTTAGGAGGAGATAAATACCTCGCTCTTTATGCTATAGTATTTTTAGTAATTTCAACTATTCATTCTACGGCCTTTCTGATTCAGGGGTCATTCTTAAAGAATTGGGACAAAACTTGCGATTTAGTGTAAAGAACGAGGTATTAACGAGGGTACAAACCCTCTCATATACATAATAAAAATTAAAGAATATAAAAGTTTGTTACGTAAGATAATTCTTAAGTTACGTATATTTTTTACTAATAGAAAAATTCGTTAAAAATAAAAATTTATAGTTGCCTTTTTATGTAACCGAAAAATTGCATGGCAACTAGGCCTCCTTTCCCATCCCTTATTTCTCAAAATCGTCTGATCAAAACTAAGAGATAGCCATTTAGCCAAAAAAGGAATTAATATGCAAATTTCATTTTAATAATTTATGTGTGGAGAGCCAAAATCAAACATGCATTAATTCAAAAACGTTCAGAAATTACATAAAAAAAAACTAGTTTTTTTAACTGAAAGTAAGGAGCGACATTAAAACTTAAAACGAACAGAAATTACTCCGTATATGAAATGGGTTTTCCCCTCCGCAATCCCTCGCTCTTTACGCTAAAGTTTGACTCTTTGCCACAATTCTGCTTTTTAATACAAATAAAAGCTTTAGCGTAAGGAGCGAGGGATTGCGGAGGGGACAACCCATTTCATATACGGAGTAATTTCTGTTCGTTTTAAGTTTTAATGTCGCTCCTTACTTTCAGTTAAAAAAACTAGTTTTTTTTTTATGTAATCTTCTCTTAAATAGAGGTACCAAGGACTTTTCCCAGTTCGGTTCTCAGCAAAATTACGTGATTTGTGCAGAAAAAATATTAGTCCCTTGTCTGTCTTCGTCGGGTTGCTATTGGTTGCTATTGTTACACATTGCTATTAATGAGGTCATGGTATATAATCCGGAAATAGAGACTTAGAACGTTACAACATTATAAAACAAATATCGTTTTGACATTTTAACTGACGAATCCAGACGTTCTGAATTTAACTTGTTAGGAGTTTCAGAAACTTATCTCGCAGGGCTAGAAAAAAAATGAAAAGAGGTGATATAAAATTCATTTATTTGGATAGGAAGGATGGGGTATATAGACAGGGAATTTGGCTCATGATGAATTAGAAAGCTTTTAAAGATTGGAGCTATTAATGGAAGTTTAATTGCTCATTTTATGACCAAAAGGTGCAAGGTATCAGTCATAGTATTATATGCCTATGTAGAACCGACAGACGGAGATAGTAGTGAATCTGACCAATTTTACGCAGTTACAAGATACCAGATACAAGTATTTTCATTAGGAGCTTTGATGCCTAGATCAGTAGAAATAGGGATATATCCACGCCTAGGTAAATTTAGAAAAGAAAATAGAGACGATTATAGACTACTTCAGCTTTGTAGGTGTAACAATCTAGCTGCGGCGTTTGTTCATAAAATAACCCATAAGCTAGCATAGTATACACATGATGGTAAGACGGCCATGTTATTATAAACCAAAGACTGGCGGAATCAATACAAGACATAAGAGTGCTGTCATTGATGCTAAAAGTAAAGATCATCTCCTAGTAGTATGTCAAGTCAATCCAAAACTGAAATCTAGGAGGGATAACTATCTTCCAGGAAGGTATGACGTTGTAGACTTCAGGAGAAGAAGAGGTAGAAAAGAGGAGGAGTTTATACAGAAAGTCTTGCGTGATATATCTTATGACAATATGAGAAAGTATGGGAAGCTGAGAGATCATTAAAGTATGAGCTAAGGCCGTGTTAAATGGAGGCTACGGACACAATTGCCGAGGACCAGGAACACACAGTCAGACGATATAACAGTAAAATATTGCATTGGCATGTTGAGAAATTGAAAGGAAGTAGTCAGTCAGAACGTGTCTCAGTTAAAGATAGGAACGAATCTTCTATTCCTGATGAAGAAAGTGTAAAAGACATTGGTAGAACACTTGGAGAGTGGGACCGCAATAGAGCTGTGCAGTGATACAAAAAATAAACATTTTCTTTTCTGACAATTTGGAAGTGAAGGACGATCTATTTTGCGATATAGAGTTATAGACAATACTAGAAAGAGTAACAAATTGTTAGATCTTTGGCGGTAATAGCGTGGTACATGAGTTTCTAAATTGTGGTGGTTGCAAAATTGGAGATAAATTACTGAAAATTATGAATATGATTTTGGAAAAGGGGGAAGTGCCTAGTAATGAGATTTCTAGGAATTATTATAACTAAATTATTAGTTATAATTTATTATATTAAAAAATTATTAAAAATTCATTGGCTTCTTAGAAATTATTTTATCTATTTTTGTATGTGTATATGCGTGTATGTATGCATATATATTTCCTTATTATTTCATTGGAGTCTATTTTATCTACAGATCTACATAATTAATTTAGTCTATTCAATCTATTAGTCTATTTAGTTTTGTTTTCTATAGTTTTTTATTTTATTTATATTTTCCTTTCTTCTCCTTTTTGCTCTTCTCTCTGTGAGTAAGTGATTTTTTTTTTCTGAGTAAGTGGCTCGTTCATTTTCCCCTTTTTTACAAAGAGCCTTTGGGGAAAAAGTAAAATGTAATATTGTATGTGTGTTTCGTGATGAATAAATCTTATCTTAAATGTTAAACATCTATTTTATTTTCATTGGTTCTTTCCAATCATCTTGATTATTATGGTGACTTTTCTTTTCCGTCGACTTTTTCAATAATTAATGTACGCTGATCAAAATACATCTAGTTTTCACCAGAAACGGAGATGACGCAAGAGACTTTAGAAGGTTCGAATGAAATCTATGAAATTTAGGTATTCATTTATACCAGTATCATGTAATCTTTGTGGTTAATGTGATTATTTATTTCAATTTTTCATCGTTTTGGGTTTCAATTATTCGTTGACAGTGATTTCTGGTCGTTTTAAGTTCGAACTATTATAGAACTTTATTTTTGCTTGTCTTAAGTTTTAATGTGGCTCTTTACTTTTCTTTGAAAAACGTCTTTTTCAGGAAATTTTTTAACATTAATCTTTGTTTAATTTTGGTTGCAAAAGTTTTATTAGTTTTTCAGGTTTTCGGTTAAGAACTAATATATTGGATTCTCATGTGAATTCTTAAGTTGCATAAGGTGATCAGCATTGTCTTAGATTGTATTTAATAATTTTGCCATATATTTCGTTTAATTTGAAATCAAGGTTTGGAACTGTTCCTCAAATAAGATTTTGATTCAACAGCAATTTCTAAATAATATACTAGGAAGAATGCTCTTGGGGGAATGTTCAAAACATTACATACGAATGACAAAGTAATAAGAATATAAATATATTATAAGAAACATCACCGAACTCTCTTTAATCCTGACTTTTTGAACTTTTTTTATATGTGACTTAGACGGGAGTGTTTGATTAGTGTGGCTTGGAAAAGTGTTATCCTGAACACATGGATGCATTTAAGGTTTTTTGGTTAAGGTCAACATTTCTCTCAACGTGTCCCGAAAGTTCGAACTTTATATCCTAGCCGTTCCTGAGATTTTCTAGTTACGCCCTTTTGACAGCCTGGGTACCCACAATATCTCTTGATTTAGTTCAATGTTTTTGTGAGTTCAGCACAAGCGTTTACTCGGGGTGGCGTAGAAAATATGTAATTCTGAATGCATGGATCCACGTAATGTCTTTTGATTGAGTTCAACATCCCTCTCAACATTCTTTACAAGTTTCAACTTAAGTGTTCCTCAGATACCACAAATATGCCATGCCATATTGACAACCAGGACGCACAAGGTGTCTTTTTGGTTTAGTTAAACATCCCAATCGACATTTCCTGAAAGTCCCGACTTTATAATCTTGGCCTTTCCTGAGTCATTGCAAACACACCCTTTTGACAACTGGGATGCACAATGTCTTTAAGTTTAACATTCCCTGAAATTTTCAACCTAATAATCTAAACTGTTCTTGAGATACTACAGACATGTCGTTTTGACAGCCTAGATGAATATTGTGACTCCTGATTTACTTGAATATTCCCTTTAGCATTCCCTGAAACAAAAATATATATGCCCAGATACACCCTTTTGAAAACTTGGATGCAACTAATGTCTTTTGATTTAGTGCACCATCCCCCTCATCATTCTCTGAAAGTTTCAACTTAATATCCTTAGCGGTTCCTAATATATTGTAGAAACACCCTTTTGAGGACCTGGATGCACATAGAATCTTTTGATATAGTTCATCGTCCTCCTCAGTATTTCCTGATACTTTCATTAATTAACCTTAGCTACTACTATTACTACTACTACTGCTACTACTACTACTACTAATATTAATAACTCACTGCATCACCAAGCCGCCTGAGGCCAACACAGCTACACACGCTCCTCCTCCAACCTAATCAATTCAAGGCATCCCTCTTTATACCCTCCAGGAATTACCCATTTCCTTTAAATCTTTATTTATGACAACCTCCCAACTCAGACGAGGACGACCTACTTACCGTGTAGCCCCAGACGGTTGGCCAAAAAGGACAATCTTCGGCAATCTGTCATCCTTCATTCGCTGAACGTGGCCTAGCCATCTCACCCTTTCTTTCATTATAGCCCTAGAAAGCCGGATTGAACCACATTTTTCGTACAACCAACTGTTTTAAATATGGTCAGTCAGCTGGGCACCCAGAACAATCCGTAGGCAATTTCTCTGGAAAAAATCTAGTAAATTTTCGTCTGCTTTTCGGAGCGCTCATGCTTCAGAGCCATATTTGACCACTGTCATCACTGTAGCTTCAAATATTCTAATCTTGGTTTGCAGACTTATCTTCCTATTCTTCCAAACTATTTTTAACTGTGAAAAAAACACCCTGAACATGAGCTATTCTACTTTTAACATCTTCACTGCTCCCACCATTCTTACTAATAGCACTACAAAGGTAAGTGAAGCTGCCAACCTGATCAATCTTTTCGTTTCCCAACGTCACCTTTTCATCTTCACTTATTCCTAGCCTTAGCGACTTAGTCTTCTTAACAGTAATTTTCAAGCCTATTCTAGCACCCTGAACTCGGAAAACCTCTAAAATTCATTCATTTTACTCACACTTTCATCTAAGTCCAGGAGCGTTTTTCCTTCCCATTTGATTCCGTGGTCTCCAATTACCTCTCTTGTGCTCCTTAAGACGAAGTCCATCAAAATGATCCATATAAAGAGGAATAGAACACAACCCTGCTTAACTACTGATTTAATACAAAACCAGTTGCTAACTTCATTTCCTACCTTAACCGCAGCAGTATTATTCTCGTACATAGGACAAATCACTTTAATGTATTTTTCTGGTATACCATATAAGGATAAGACCTTTGCTAGCGTTCTTTTATCAACAGAATCGAAAGCTTGCTCATAATCGATAAAACTGAGAACCGAAAGTGTTTGACAACGAAGGGACTTCTCAATTATTAACCAAAAGTGGAAACTTGGTCGACACATCCTCCACGTTTTCTAAAACCGCACTGTTGTTCCCTTAAAACTTTGTCTACTGCATCTCTCAGTCTGAAAAGTATGATACTACTAAGTAATTTGCTACCTGCAGAGACAAGACTAACGCCTCGATAATTACGACACTCACTCTTGTCACCTTTCTTATACAGTGGTTCAATTAAGGTTTTCCTAAAATCATTAGGTACTTTAGCCGTTTCTGAGATACTGCAAATAAGCCCTTTTGACAACCTGAATGCACTTGAACTCTTTTGTTTTAGTTCAATAGTAGTAATTCTAGTACTAGCAGAACAAACAGTAGCAGCAGTCAGAGTCACAGTTGCAATCAAGAGTAGTAGTAGTTGCAAGAGGTCGCAGTTTCAAGTAGTCCCCTTTGAAGTCAGAGTCACAAATAATCGCAGTCACAAGAAGCCTGAGTCGCAAGTAGTCACAAGTAGTAGCAATTACAGTTGTAAGTAGACGTAGACGTAATCACAGTCGCAAATTTATACCCAATAAACTAATTACATATAGTTTATTGCTCTTATTTTTTTTTTCAATGCAACAACAGAAGCAAATCTCCTTGATCCTTTCGGTTCCGGTTCCGGTTTCCGGATAAATCTAATGAACGGAGTTTCCGGATAAATCTAATGAACCGGAACCAAAAAGATCAAGGAGATTTGCTTCCGCTGTTGCATTGAAAAAAATAAGAGCAGTAAACTATATGTAATTAGTTTATTGGGTATAAATTTTGTTCGTTTTTATTGATGTCTTTTAGTTTTACTGCTGATGATGAACACTGTATATGTGTTCGAAATATCCAGTTAAAAAAAAACTTTATATCTATTCACTGTCGATTAAAAGGTTTCATCCCTATTTTGAGCTGTCATACTTTCGTCATGGAAAGGCAGTGTGGTCTTCGAAGTTATCAACATGTATCTCATTTCAAACTCCCCACCAACTCTGTATAAAAATGAAATTGAAAACACGGTGACTAGCAGCAGGCAAATTATCCGCGAATTCACTCTCTCCATACTATTTATCCAGAAAACTGACCAGAAGCCCTAGGTCACCGATGAAATCATTCAGCTCTGTGGTGAAAAGGGCGACGTTGCCAACAAGCAAGAAAGCAGACTGATACCAGCAATTCGAGCGGGCTGTAAAGGAAGCAATATGCCGTGCTCACTGCATCTTTGTTAAGGAAAATGCGAGCAGTGCAAAACGGCGTTCAAGAAAGGTGACTCACACTTCTTGTACAGAACAGTGAAGGAACTTGCTAAAAAGAAGGACATCTGGAATTGGTTCCTCCCTGACGAAAATGGCAACCAGATACAATCCACAGTAGGCCACTTACCCACACCATGGTGTGAAGCCGCGATAGTCCCTCTCCACAATAAAGTTCAATAGTAGATTGTGACAGCTACTGACCTATTAGTCTGACCGGCAATGCAAAAAAAAAATACCAAAAAGAATCATGCTAGGATGTATCCGAACAACATGCTCAACAGTCATCCCTGATACCAAGTTGGTGTTAGACTGAATAGGTCAACGGTCGATAAAATTTTAACACTCCGTCAGATCATGGAAAGACATCTTGAACGAGACCACATTATCTACCATCTCTTCATAGGTTTTAAACAGGCATTTGAACTCGTCTGAAGAGAAGGTCTATGGCAGATTCTTCTTTAATCTGGGATTCCACTCAACTTGGTCTCCCTCATGAGGAACATGTACACGAAGTTCAGAAGCCCTGTTATCAGTAGGAAAGGCCTTACCGAAAGCTTTGAGACTTCGACCTGTTTTCTACTAGACTCCTTGCTATTACCGAAGCTCATCAATATCTTTTTAACTACGGTCCTTTCATCCACGGATAGCCCGTCTGGTTCCCACGTAAGAGCAGTAATAATAGATAAACTTACTTATGTCTAAGATAAAGCCCTAATCGCTGAGTCCCTCCGTGATCTCCTATCTCAGACCGACATCGTCCATACAACCACAACCTCTTTGAGATGACCATCAACACCTCAAAACGAAAACCGTACGGTGCTCACGCAAACCTGATTTCGAGGCACCCTCCGGGTTCCTGCTAAAAGGTGATAATATAGAGTGGTTCAAAGAATATACCAGCCTTGGTAGCTTACTCACCTCCGACATTAACTATTCTAAGGACATTAAGAGACACCTGGCACTTGCAAATTCCAACTTTAAAGTCTGATGCCCAGCTTGAGCAACAAGACCTTATCAAAGACGCTTAAAGTGAGTCTATTCAACTCGCTTAACACCCCAACCTCCCTTTACGCCTGTAAATCTAAAACTCTAAAAAAAATGATCAGTACTGTCTTGCTGCCTTTAAAACAGAATCATTACGACGCATTGCTGGTATTACATATAGTGATAGAATCCCCAAAACCGAACTTCTCTGTAATCTAAAGGTTAAACTTATCATCCTCAACTAAAAAAAAACCGCATCAACTTAGATGGCTAGGACACACCTAACGTATGGAAAGCACACGTGTCCCGAAGAGAGCCTTTGAAGGAGGGGTACAGATAACAACAAACTACCTCCTTTTCCACATCAGGAGTATTCTTGTATATTACTACTCCAGCCCCAGATTTTCCATCAAACCGCAAACCATCAGTATAAAAGATTATCGCGTTACTTTGGTGGAGTAGCTCTGTCTCCTGCTCCGCTTCCTTTCTCCTTTCATGAAAATCTGGAACTGCTTCTCCGATTTTACTGCTGGGATCCGCAGCTCCCTGCGCTGAAGCAATGAGCTACAGATATCAACATGGCCTTTAATTTTCCTATTTCGTACCTGGTTTCTTGGGTCCATTGACCGTTTATTTGCAGTCTGACAGGACTTTTATTGCTTCCTCCTCTAGAAAAATGTATATGAGTTTAAGTCACAAGATAAGCTCCATGGATGCCGCAGTGGTTCCATGTAACCATTAGGCATGCTAGCTTTTGTATCCTTATTAATGGGGTTATGTGGCTCGCAATCTGAGTTGAATCGACCAAAAGTACTATTCCATATGACAAAATCGGTTTAATTACCATCTTATATAAATACATAGTCTTACTAGGAGCCGAGCCCCAGTTCTTTCCCAACATCTGTTGACATCGAATTGGAGAAGCTGGGGTTTTCCAGCTCATTTGGTGATCGACTATGACCCCTAGGCATTTCACCGGTTTTCAGAGATAATGGGCGATCATATATTTTTAGAGCAAAGGAAACTTACAATTTCCTCTTTTTGTTAATACTACTACTTCACTCTTTTCATGTGCTAAAAGTAGTTTATGATTTTATGACCATATTTGGATTTTATTCGAACAATTTTACTACATCCGTATTGATGTTTTAGTAAGTTCAGCAAAGTATTCATGACAAAGATCCAAATATATGGTGAACTTACTCCCCGCTCCCCCTCCGAACATCAAATTTCTTTAATTTGTCTTTAATTTCTTGATTCCCTTTAGCTCTACGACTACCTGGCAATTCCTGAGCGCATGGGAATTCGATTTCCGAATAGATCTATCTAGTCTTGCTTCATCCATGGCCATTTCTATGGAATCAAAGGTAGCATTATCAAGCCCTCCTTCTATGACAAGGAATATGATAAGTTTTATTGCAAAAGCCTACGGGCCATAGCAACAAAGAATATAACCTACAAACAAAGCTCAGGTACAAAATGCAACTTTAGATAATATAAATCGAAAAAGAAAAAAAGAACAACAAAAAAAGAGATATGAAAAAGAAACATGCCAAGGTTCAACATTTTAGCCAACAAACACTTATCATAATAAAACTCAAATCCTAAAAACCGTAACAAGCTGTCTACTCAAACATGATTCCCAATATTTAATCCCTAAATGAAGAAACTTACACAACTGTTTTATAGCACATGCGTTCCTCTTAGCCATCCGCTCAATTAACCATCATTCACTCCCAAACGCTCGTCCGAAACATTCATTCTGTATCTCAGACAACTCTTCACACTCGGATACAAAATGAAACAAGTTCTCATTTACACATCAACACATAGGGCAAAAATAGGGATCAGTCGCCAGCCTAAACTTTCCCCAAAATTTCCCTCGCTCACCTCAATCGAAACTATCCCCTCTTACCAACAACAAATTCTTCCAATCCTCTTTATTTAAACGAGATTTAAAATAAACCTCCTCCCCCCAACAGTCTTTAGCTTGAGAGTAAATCCTCAAAGACAGATTGGTCCTTATGAGCTTGCCACTCTTGGATTCCTTCGTCATTTAGAGTCCGCTGAACTTCCAGATTGACACGCTTTCCTCTTTTTTGTGAATACTACTACTACTACTTCACTCTTTTCATGTGCTAACATAGTTTATGGTCTTACGACCATATTTGGATTTTGTTCAAAAAGTGTTCCTTAAACATTTTGCTCTCAGTAAGGATAGTAAATCGTCCGCATATGCCTGGCTATGTCCGTGTTGCTGTTTTAGTAAGTTCAAAAACTATTCGTGAACAGGTTCTAAATATATGGGGAACTAATCCCCCCCCCCTACGGACATCCAATTTCTTCATTCCCTTTAGCTATACAACTACCTGTCGATGTCGAATATCTATCTAGTCTTGCTTCCTCCATAATATTTGATTATACGTGTCTCGATTCCTTTTGTTATATTCCTATGAAGTTTCCTTTGTCGTTGGGAATACCTGTTTTGAATCTTACTATTTGATGGTCAAAGAGTAACAGATGATCGCTCACATGCCATTCCTTTACCAGTCTCTCATGTTGCAAAGAGGCTATTGTAAGATCCAAAGCCTCTCTTCTACCTCTTGTTATGAAAGAAGGGCTCGAGTCACGGTTGCAACTAGCAAGATCTTACCCACCAGGTAATCAAGAAGCTCAAGCCCTCTTTCATTTGTGTCCCCAAAGAGATGAAAAGGCAACTTCTCGTCGCTCAACTTGTCACAGCTTTTCCATCTGGCAGAGGATAAAAGTTCATAGAGGAGTTTCGTCAACAGACTGATGAAAGAAGTGGTTCCAAAATGACCTTCAAGGGTGGTTAGGACTTAAGTCATGTAAGCCATAAGAAAAAATTTGCAAAAAAAAAAATACTGGCCCACTAATTTTTTTTATCCATAACTGTAAACATATCTCAGAATTGAGTTGATGCGAGGGTATGAGGCATGGCATAAGCGTTGCACACAGGGGCAAGAATATACCTCCAGTAGCGGGCTTTATAATGAAGTAGCATCCCAAACGCTTTTATACTAGCCTCACTTCCCACCTTAAATGGTTCAATATTGTGGACTGGTCAGTATTTGACTTCGATTAAATTGGTCTGGCTATACTTAAGCTACTTAGTAAAACTGCATAAAATGTGACAAGCATTCCAAGTGATCACTTTAATCAATCATAGACAGTTCAATAGCACTGTGTAAGTAAAAAGTGAGGTGCAAAATGTGTTCTTTATTTTTCGTTTTTGTTTTTTATTTTATTTTTGGTTTTGGCACTTCGTATTGAAGGAGTAGTCGTAGAAACTTCAAAAAAAGCTCATTCGATTGGAAATTGAAAGGACTAGTGCCCTTTTAGAAAGTTAAAAGTGGCTGAGGGTCAACTACCCCCCTCCCATGCCCACCATTTCCCAAAACACGTCCAATGAAAGTTTTTAGATATAAATTTTGTTCAACGTAGTTGAAAGGCTCAGAAATTATGTCTTTAAGGATGACAACTCTCCCCCCACAGCCCTCACGGCAAGAGTTGTAAGTTATTTCCTGGGGGAATATAAGGTATATATAGAAATTCTGATTGTAAAAACTTCATAGGAAGCTCATTGGATTCGTAATCACATGTTCTAGTTCCCTTTTTAAAATTCAGAATGATCGGAAAGTGACCTCCCCACACACAACTCGTATTTTCCCGGAATGCATCTGATGGAAATTTCGAGACGGTCATTTATTGTCTTAACAAGAGCTAAGAGCTCATATGGCACTTGTGACGAGGCGAGAAGAGCTAAGAGCCAAGAGATCATATGGTATGAGCTCTAACAAAATTCTATGAATCAATAGATTGATTTAAAAAGGAAAATAAGAGGCTTAATTCCTGTCAAGATTTAAAATAAGAGCTCTGAGTCACAAAGTCCTTCTAAATATCAAAATTCATTAAGATCCGATCACCCACTCGTAAGTTATAAATACCAAATTTTTTCTAATTTTTCCTCTCCCTTTTGCCCCCCAGATGGTCGAATCTGGGAAAACGACTTTATCAAGTCAAATTGTGCAGCTCCCTGACACGCCTACCAATTTTCATCGCCCTAGCACGTCCAGAAGCACCGAACTCGCCAAATCACTGAACCCCTCCCCCCCAACTCCCCAAAGAGAGCGAATCCAGTACGATTCTGTCAATCACGTATCAAGGACATTTGTTTATTCAATCCACCAAGCTTCATCCCGATTCCTCCACTCCAAGTGTTTTTCCAAGATTTCCCCCTCCAACTCCCCCCAATGTCAAAAGATCTGGTCGGGATTTGAAATAAGAGCTCTGAGACATGAATTCCTTCTAAAAATCAAATTTCATTACGATCCGATCATCTATTCGTAAGATAAAAATACCCCAATTTTCATGTTTTCCAAGAATTCCGGTTTCCCCCTCCAACTCCCCCGAATGTCACAGGATCTGGTCGGAATTTGAAATTAGAACTTTAAAGCACAAGATCCTTCTAAATATCAAATTTCATTAAGATCTGGTCACCCTTTCGTAAGTTACAAATACCTCAATTTTCAAAATTACCCCCCCCCCCAATTCCACCAAAGAGAGCAGATCCGGTCCAGTTATGTCAGTCACGTATCTTAGACAGGTTTCTATTCTTCCCATCCAGTTTCATCCTGATCTCACCGCTTTAAGTATTTTCTAAGATTTCCGGTCCCCCCAACTGCCCCCCCCCCCAATTACGCTTGATCCGGTTGAGATTTAAAATAAGATATCTGAGTTACGAGGTCCTTCGAAATATGAAGTTTCATGAAGATCTGATCACTCCTTCGTAAATTAAAAATACGTCATTTTTTGACGGAACGGAGCGGATCCGTTCCAATTATGTAAATCACGTATGCAAGACTTCTGCTTATTTTTCCAGCCAGGTTTCATCCCAATCCCTCAAATCTAAGCATTTTCCATCATTTCAGGTTTCCCCACCCCAAACTTCCCCCAATGTCACCAGATCCGGTCAGGATTTAAAATAAGAGCTTTGAGACACGATATCCTTCTAAATATCAAATTTCACGGAGATCCAATCACCCGTTCGTAAGTTAAAAATACCTCATTTTTTCTAATTTTTCAGAATTAACCCCCCCCCCCCCAACTAGCCCAAAGAGAGCGGATCCGTTCTGGTTATGTCAATCATGTATCCAGGACTCGTGTTTTTTTCCCATCAAGTTTCATCCCGATCCCTCCACTCTAAGTGTTTTCCAAGTTTTAGGTTTCCCCCTCCCAACTCCCCCCCCCCCCAATGTCACCAGACCCGGTCGGGTTTAAAATAAGAGCTCTGAGCTACGATATCCTTCTAAATATCAAATTTCATTGAGATCCGATCACCCGTTCGTAAGTTTAAACTACCTTATTTTTTTTTTATTTTTCAGAAATACCCCCCCCCCCAACTACCCCAAAGAGAGCGGATCCGTTCCGTTTAGGTCAATCATCTATCTAGGACTTCTGTTTATTTATCCCACCATGTTTCATCCCGATCCCTCCACTCTAAGTGTTTTCCAAGTTTTAGGTTTCCCCCTCCCAACTCCCCGCCCCCGTCACCAGATCCGGTCGGGATTTAAAATAAAAGCTCTAAGACACGATATCCTTCTAAACATCAAATTTCATTGATATCCGATCACCCGTTCGTAAGTTGAAAATACCTTATTTTTTCTAATTTTTAAGAATTACTAAACTACCCCAAAGAGAGCAAATCAGTTCCGATCATGTCAATCATGTATCTGGGACTTTCGCTTATTTTTCCCATCAAGTTTCATCCCGATCCCTCCACTCTAAGTGTTTTCCAAGATTTTAGGTTTCCCCCCTCCAACTCCCCCCAATACCATCAGATGCGGTCGGCATTTAAAATAAGAGCTCTGAGACACAATGTTATTCCAAACATCAAATTGCATTAAGATCCAATCACCCACTGATAAGTTAAAAATACTTCATTTTTTCTATTTTTTTCGAATTAACCGCCCCCCACCCCCCACCCCCCAGATGGTCAAGTCGGGAAAACGACTATTTCTAATTTAATCTGGTCCGGTCCCTGATACGCTTGCCAAATTTCATCGTCCTAGCTTACCTGGAAGTGCCTAAAGTAGCAAAACCGGGACTTTAGGTTTCCCCCCTCCAACTCCCCCCAATGTCATCAGATCCGGTCGGGATTTAAAATAAGAGCTCTGAGACACAATATCATTCCAAACATCAAATTTCATTAAGATCCAATCACCCGCTCATAAGTTAAAAATACTTCATTTTTTCTATTTTTTGCGAATTAACCGGCCCCCCCCACTCCCCCCCCAGATGGTCAAATCGGGAAAACGACTATTTCGAATTTAATCTGGTCCGGTCCCTGACACATCTTGCTAAACGTCATCGTCCTAGCTTACGTGGAAGTGCCTAAAGTAGCAAAACGTGGACCGACAGACCGACAGACAGAGAGACCGACAGAATTGGCGATTGCTATATGTCACTTGGTTAATACCAAGTGCCATAAAAACTACAAAAGGAGCTCATTCGATTGGCAATTGAAAGGGCTACTGCCCTTTTTAATAATCGAAAGTGATTGGAGGGCAACTAACCCCCTCCTACGCCCACCATTTCCGAAATACAATGAATAAAAATTTTGAGACAGCCGTTTTGCTCAACCTAACTGAAAAGTCCGAAAATTATGTCTTTGAGGATGACAACTCCCCTCCCCACAGCCCTAAAGGCAAGGGTTGTAAGCCATACCCTGAGGGAATATAAGGTATATATAGAAAGCGTCATCGTATGAACCTCGAGGGGGGGTTCATTGGATTGATAATCAGAAGTTCCAGTGCCCTTTTTAACACTGAGAGTGATGAGAGGGCGGGATATCCCCCCCCCCCACACACACCTCGTATTTTCGCGAAATGAACCTGATGGAAATTTTAAGATGGCCGTTTGTTGTCGTAAAAACTTCAAAAAGAGCTCATTCAATTGGCAATTGAAAGGGCTAGTGCCCTTTTTAATAGTCAAAAGTGATTGGAGGGGGAACTAATTCCCTCCTACGCCCACCATTTCCCAAACATAATAAATAAAAATTTTGAGACAGTCATTTTGTTCAACATAAATGAAAGGCCCGAAAATTATGTCTTTGAGGATGAGAGACCCCTCCTCCCCTCAACGCAGGGTTTGTAAGTTATGCCCCAGGGACATATAAGGTTTATATAGGAAGGGTGACAGCAAAAACTTCAGAGAGGACTCATTGGGTTGGTAGTCAAAAGTTCTAGTGTCCTTTTTAAGATTCAGAGTGATCTGAGGGTGGATAACCCCCCCCCCCACACACACACTTCGTATTTTCCCGAAATGCACCTGATATGAATTTTGATACTATTTGTATCGTAGAAACTTCGAAAAAGGCTCACTCGATTGGAAATAGAAAGGGTCGGTGTCCTTTTTATTAGTTATACGCGATTGGAGGGCAACAAGCCCCCCCCCCCATGGCCACCAATTTCCAAAGTATATCAAATCAAAATTTTGAGATAGCCATTTTTTCAACGTAGTTGAAAGATCTGGAAATTATGTTTTTGAGGACGACGATCCCCCCCCCCTTCCCCAACCCTCAGCACAAGGATTATAAGTTATCCCCCGAAGGCATATAAGGTTTTTATGGAAAGGGTGGTCGTAAAAACTCTGGACGGGCTCGGTGGATTAGAAATAAGATGTCCATTGCTCTTTTTATGAGTGAAAGTGAACGGAGGGCAGCCACCCCCCTCGTATTTCCACAAATACATCCAATAAGAATTTTGAGATAGTGGTTTGTTCAAACATAGTCCAAAGATCATATAATAAGGCCTTTGGGGTTGACAGCATCCCCCAGAGTATGGGGGTAAGGGAGTATGGGCGTCTTTTGACCAAAAAAGCTAAAAATTTCGATAAGTTCTGATTTTCTGATTTCTAATTTCAAATTTTTAATTCCTAAATTTCTAAAATAAAAAGCTTTCAATGAATAAAAAATTTTAAAAATATGAAAAAATACAGGACACATAATCATTTTAACATTTAATAAGCCACAAATAAATGCATTATGCATGGTTCCTTTAAAAACCTTGCATTGCTCGATCGTTCAGGGAGTTTTTCACACTGTTGGATATTATGAGTACCGATAAATTACTACTTGAGTTTCCTTATACAAAACTTCAGACGTGTCAATCTCGACAAAATTGGTCAATGGAACATGTCTTATCTATTAGACAAAAAAGAAAAATTTGAGAGAGAAAAATAAAACAAGAAGAAAAATTTTATTAAAACTAGGGCCCGACTGATATAAATTTTTGGGGCCCAATACCGATACATCGGTATCGTACCGATACGATCCCAATATTATTCACCGATAAATTCTCCTCTGAAAAAAAACAAACTTAAAGTTTAAACCCCGCATTCTCTCCCGATATTCAAACTTGCACATTTCTCCCTGGTCTATTACACGCCAAACAACAGCATCAGTAATTCACTGTGTATTCCAAATACTGTAAAAAAAAATTATTTAGGAAAGATTTAGAAAAGCAATTTAACCAAATGAAGTTCAAGTCTAGACAGTACTTAATAAGTCCAGTCCAACTGAGGCAAGTTGTAATGCAGAAAGCACAACTTTTTAGCATTTTCTCCTTTCAGAGATCTTCGTTTCTCATCATAAATGTTCCCAGCTGTGCTGAAAACTTGGGACAAAAGAGGGCGAACAGCAGAAATACTTCCAAGCAAGTTGCACCGGTCTCTTGAAAAGACTGCTGTTATTTTGCCACCACTCTAAGGGACAGCTTTTTTTCCTGTCAATGACAGCCTCATTCATGTACCTTTCCAGTTGCTAATCAATATTATGTGCTGACTCTTCTTCCTCACTTATTGAAGTTACTGGTATGTTATCAAACAGGCAGTCAGTCAAACTTGCGATGCCTACTCTCCTTTGTTTTGGGTTTTCCTCCTCTTCTATTGCAATGGCTAATTTTGTTTCTTCCAAGGTCTGACTCCAATGTCTGAATGATTGACAACAAATATACCCTGACTTCATTTGAATCACCTCTGCTGCTCTCTCCACCATGGTCAAACTTAGCTGGTGGTTCCGCCCCCAAAGAATGAACAGGCAAAAATTACCAGAGGAAATCTTGCGCCATCTTCCGAAATAGTTATGCATAAAAAAAGGTCATTATCCGATATTTTTTCCGATATCTGATAATGACACTGACGCCCATAATGGCCAGCCATTATATCGGTCGGAGCCAAATCAGAATATCAAAATTATCTTGGCACAAAGAATCAAAAAAAAAGGAAGAAAAGCTAAAAGAAGAAACATGAAGAAGGGCTTACCTGCGAATAGAAATGTTGAGGAGAAGGAGATCTTATGAAGCTGGATATATACACTTTAACAAACGTTGCCATCAAATACTGGCAGTCGAAACGATCCATTATTCCTCCATGACCGGGAATGACATCACCAAAGTCCTGCAAAAGAAAAATGCATTAGACTCTGCCCAGTAAGGTTCGGCAGTTGAATTCCTCTTCCAAAATCAATTTTCCAACAATTTTTATTTTATTTTTTTTTTTTTTGCTTGGTACTAAACTCATAACCACAATTTTATTTCTACACTGAAGTAGAAAGTACGACCTTTGAAAATTTTTTACCTCTTACTACAGACGTCAGCATAACGTGCCCTTTGACCTTTACAAAAATGCGGGGTATGTGATAACTGCGTCAAGTAAAATCAACGTGTGCTTCAGCAACAATATATGCCTTTTCTCCGTCACTGCTTGGTTCATATACTACACATAAAACACAATCATAATACAACACAATACGAGATAAACCAATTAGTTTTCCTATTATTCGAGCAGTCTTCTTTTCCAACCTATCATATTTACTTTTTTCGTAAATTTGCTTTAGCAGTTCAAAGTTTGAAAAGTTTTTAGTATTAAACATTGTAATAAAAGTCGAAAATGATTTGAAATCTATTTTGCTTTCACTAAAAACCAAATGTCTATAAGGCGGTATATAAAGACTATAAGGCGGTAGCCCCATCTTACTTGTAGCAGTTTCTTCTACCTTGGACTTTGATTCGAATATTCATTTTAATTTCCGTTCGTTTTAGGTTTGACTTGTTACTAGACTTTATTTATGCATAATTGAAGTTTAGATATTGTTCTCTACATTCCTTGAAAAGGCTTTCTTTTGGAAAATACTATCTCAGTCAATACTTGTTTGTTTTCTAATCGACACAGTTTTATTCTGCGACAAATTGTAGGGATGCTTATTAAGCTTTGAAATTATCTGCTAAAGAACCAAAATTATAGATTACAAATTAGGTTAAAGGCACAATTTCAATATCCAGTGATAATTTTTCAAGTGCCGAAATTTTGTGCAATAAGTTTAGCCATCCTTCCTGGGGATACACAAAAACAAAGACACATTTTATTCCGTCACTATCAAAAGAATATTTTCATGTTCTGTTTTATTATAGCTGCTAATGCATTTAAATTAAATACTAAGGTCATTGATGAAAAAGAGTTCGGTATTCTTGCCTTAAAAACGTTAAGAATCTCTTTTTACAAAATAAATTCCATTTTTTAACGTTTTTTTTTTTTTTTTACAAAGTCTACAGAATATCTTAAAAACAAAAAATACATTTGCTGAAAATTTGATATATGACATTTTAGTAATATTCTAACAAATTAAATTTTAACGATGTTAAACAAAGGTCTAGGTGTTTATCTCCTCCTCGAAAAATACCCCCCACCCGAAAATACCCCTTGTGGAAAATAAAGCTTTCCGAATTTGAAAATTTTATTTGGTTTTTTTTTTTTTTCGTAGGGGGAAGTAATTTAGTTACTTGTGTATTATACGCCACTCAATCAAGTTTACGCTGTGTGTTTACGCTGGCTATATCTTTGCAAACAAGGGGGGGGGTATTTGGGGAGTTTGAGGCCAGAAAACAATTCTTACTTCATAATATGTAGAATAATTGTAACTAACACCTTTTGTATGCAGTGTCGCTATATTTCACCCCCCCCCCCCCCCTAATGTGCAAATATATAGCCCAAATTTATTTCTAAAGTAACGAAGAAACTAACGAAGAAATGGGTTTGTTCTTAAGTTTTACACATCACAAACTTGAGTGAGTGCCGTGTAATACACAAGTACCAGAATTTTTCATGGAATTTTATCACTTAAAACGATCAGAAACTAATTAAAAAAAAAACAAGTTTTTTCAACTGAAACTTGAAACTTAACATCAAAACTTAAACAGAGAGAAAATTATTACGTATATGAAAGGGGGTTTTCCCTTCTACAAGACTTTGCTCTTTACGCTGAAGTTTTGACTTTTTGTCCTAATTCTTTAAGAACGATTTCTGAAACACAATGGCCATTGAATTAGAATAAAAATCTTTGTTTTAAAATTTTATAAAAGAAAAACTTTAGCGTACAGAGCGGGGTCTCGAGGAGGAGAAGCCCCTTCCACAAGTCCTTGCTGTTTACGCTTAAGTTTTGACTTTTTGTCCTTATTCTTAAATAACGATTCCTGAAACACAATGACCATTTAATTGGAATAATAAATATTTTTTAAATTCTAAAAAAAACGTTAGCGTAAAGAGCGAGGTCTTGAGGAGGGGGTAATCCCTTTCATATACGTAATAATTTCTGTCCGTGTTAAGGTTTGACGTTGCTCATTACTTTCAGTTGAAAAAACTTGTTTCTTTTTTTTAATTTAATTTCTGACCGTTTTTAAATAATACCGGAAAACCCGGTTCTCCCTCCATAAAAAATTCCGGTACTTGTGTATTATACGCCATTCACTCAAGTTTACGATATGCAAAAATCACGTGTTAAAGTGTAATTATTCTGCATAATATGAAGTAAGAATTGTTTTCCTTCTTCAAATTGTCCAAATGCTTTACCCCCCCCCCCTCCCGAATGTGCAAACATATAGCCTAAATTATATATTTTCCATCTATTTTGTCACTTGTCTTTTTCTTGTCTCACGCTAAGCTGAAAGAAACGAACGAAGAAACCGGTTTCTTCTCAAGTTTTACACAGCGTAGACTTGAACGAGTGGCATATAATACATGAATACCAAAATCCTTCCCCTGCTGAAAAAAAAACTCAAATAAAATCCTCTAATTTGGGAATTCTCATCTTCCATGAGGGTGGGGGGGGGGAGGTACTTACCAGGGGGGTGTTTTCCGCAGGATGGTATTTTCCGGTTGGGTGTGTTTTCCGTGGGGAGGTTAAATTCCAGAGGGTATTTTCCACAGGAGGGGGGGGGTTGAACGCAGGAGGGTATATTCCTGGGCGAGGGTAAATACTGGGGGGTTAAACGCCAGCCACCGTTAAGCAAAACGAGTTTTGTTCATCTCTGCTTCGTCTAAATTCTACCTAAAGCAAAAACAGGCTTCTGTTCTAAGATAAAATAATGCGATTATTACAGGGATACCAATCAAGAAACAGCACAGTGTGCGTTTGGGAGAGTTTAGCAGATTTACAAGCCCTTTTTATGTCTCCAGTCTACACAGTACAATCATAAGAAGATCCAATCGCAAGAATACACAGAGGCTATCAAGAGATTATTTAAAGGCTGAAGAGCGTGGCATGGAGGTTGCGTAGCCAACAGCCAGTAGGCTATAGTAGGGTAGACGAAAGTTGGGAATAGAAAATTCTTTAACTAATTTACTTCAGTGGTAACTTTCCGGAGAAGTGACAAAAAGTCGGAAGTGGTGATATTCACTTGAAGTTTGGTTGACAGGCACCTATACCCAAATAAAATTTACCCAAAAAATGTTAGACCATTACAGTCCAAGCACAGAAACACTAAAAAATTTCGTAATTCGGGGAGTTACGGACTTTTGAAAATTCGAAGCCTGCTAAGGCTTCAACCAAAAAACCTCAAAAGCGAATGGTCTGAAATTTCTTAGAAGTTTGCTTGACTATAACTACATATCCCTTTAATTTCCAACAGATCCGGGCCTTTCAGGTGAAAAACAGGTGGAACTAGGAAGTATCCTAAGCCTTCTGAAACCCACTCTTAATGTCACCTTGCCCAGTCTCGTCAGAGAAGACCAGAGAACTTTAGTATAAAACTTGGAGAAGGACGTAAAATCTTTATTAATCGTCTTCTTCATGCCCCACCGGCCCAAGATCCTTAGCCCGGAAGTTTCAAGCCAGTTAGAGAAAAAAAAACCTATATTTTTGCTGAAAAATTGGCAAAAGGGAGGATTTGGAGGGACCACTGGTCCAATTTGTATCTACAATGATACAAATTAAAAATTCTTGCATAGCGCCTTTCACCAGAAATCTAGTGATGGGTTGATGTGTTTGGGGCGTTAAAACACCATAATTGCAAATTTACCATTAAACCAGTTTTTGTTGAAATTATTCTATGGCTGTAACCATTTTTGTTTATGATTGAATAGTAGCAAAGCTACTAATTTCTTTTTTTTCACGTAGTTTGTCAACTTTCGCAACTCCCCTCTTCAATTTACTACAGACCTGCTTAGTATTACAAGTCAAACAGAAAGCAAGTCTTTTTAATACTTTTACAGTTTAAGTGGTGCTTTGTGCATTTACGAAAATTCGAATTGTTTAATGTAAAACCATAATCTTCAACTTACCTTAATTTTAAAAGCCCTTTTAAAGCCACTAGCGAAAAGTCCACCAAACGGTCCTATGATACTGCTGAAGAGAGCAAAGTAGAAGGAGTGGATAACAAATGGGTAGGTTCGTATCACCGGGTATAAACTCAGCTAAAAAATTAAAGTATCAGTCAACATGGAGATTGGAAGCAATCATTGATCTACACATTAAAGAAACAAAGAAAAGAACTGGGTAGATCATTTGAAGAAAAAAACAATAAAAACCGGAGGTAACATTCTAAAATATTCAAAATTATTGCGTGATTGCCCGCTTATTAAAAACTATGAATGAATATAACACAAATACCTTTTTTTTTACGAACATAAATGCAAAATATATTTCATGACCGTGTGTATTCTTAAACTTTCAAACTTTTAAACTTTCAGTGCAAATTTATGTCTCTTTATATGGATTTTATTATCTTAGAAACGCATAAGATTTAATTAATCTTCATGTTTGCACATAAAAAGCCGTGCTTCTGTTACAAATGACCGACCTAGGATCTGTGCAGGCATGAATAAGGAGGAGGGGGATTTGGACTAATTCCCTGTTTCCAAAATGTAAAAATATTTATACTTTCCCAAAACTTAATTCTTGGGGGGTGGGGTGAAATGTCCCCCATCACAAATCCCAATCCCAGTATACATACACACTTTGGGGTTAACAAAGACAATTCAAGAGTCAATGAACTTGTATTATTTCCTAATAATATTCCTAAGTCATAGCTGACAAATAGTTACAAACAAAATAAGACATATCCTAAATGGATACCAGTTTTACTCATTTTAGATCCAAACAGGGATACTTCACCTGTTTGTTTACATGCTCAGAGGGTTTGAGTTGATGACATCCACCAAGAACAAGACTATTTTTAAGAGAACTGTCATTGAAAAGTCGGACAAATGAACAAAATGCGCTTTTAGCGATCCATTAAAATGTTCGTAACCAACTACTTGTACTAGTACTTAGTAATTAATGTTGACATTTCATTAAAATGTTCGTAACCAAGAGTTAAAGAGGTTTTGCCTACGTTATAATGAGTTTCGCAAGTTACAGAGACTATTACACACATAATTCTATCGGATTAAATCAAATTGAACCATAATCTCACACCTAATAAACCCTAACCCGTAGATAAGAAAAGAAAGCGTAAGAAAATATAATGCGAATGCTACATTTGGAGAAAATGGAGGAAGACTTTTAAAATATCCGTTTTATGTGATATAATTTAAAAAGTCCCCAAATTAATCAGATATCATCATACTAACGGTCAGTTTTAAAATATATACTCCTAATTCCCAAATTATATGTAGGTTGTATATTATCAATAATTTTTAACCCACCTATTTGTCTTTAGTTCTTCGTAGTGATGGTCTTCTAAGCTATAGAAAAGGCTCATTCAATTGAAAACTAAAAGTTTTAATGGTCTTTTCAAATTTTAAAGTTATAGGAAAGCAATTATTCCGAAGAACGGCATAGTTTTGCGTATCTTGTAATTAGACCTAGAAAACGTACAGCAGGGCAGGAATTTCTTAGGGGCTTCCGTCGATTAAAAACGGATTATGGGAAATTTTCTGACTAGAAGATGGGATTCACATTTAATAATAGATGGGATTACCATTTTCACAATTCCGCTGAGAAAGGAAGGCAGAGCGTAGTCCTCCAGTCGGAACAGGTGCGAACGTTCACAAGCCATAGACATCCTCCCTAGATCTTCGTCGAATGCGACTGGGCAAACAAAATAATCATACCGACATAGAAAGTGGGACATCTGAAAGATTTTAGATCATTAATCTAGAATAAAAAACTAATGTAAAAAGCGACAAAGCAGTAAACACTGCTTATTCTATTATCGTAAGTACAGCAATATAGGAGGGAAACTGGTTCCTTTCACAGGAGTACCTCCAAAATTTTTTTATGGTAACTGCTATAAAAAAAAGATTAAATATCAGGGTTCTAAATGCTCTTTGATCACGCTCTAAAGCATAAAATTTGTTTTTCTTAAACAAATGTCTTTCTCACCAATTTAGGATCATTGCGAAAAGGTGGCAAGGATCTAAAGCCTGCAGTTTTTATAGAAAGTGTGGATCTTGGTCAAAGGTTGAAAATAACACTTAATTTTGAAAATTTTCGTATAATTCCGGTCCTGGGTCAAAAGCACGAATTTCATTGACCTTGAGCAGGAGTCTTCGATTTGGGAGCTTAAGTGGAGTTTTGCAATCTATGCTGGATAGAAAAATGGGAAGATATTCCTACAGATTTTAGTTTCTTCAAGCAATATTTTTGCTTTCGAATGGAAAGCTCAGTTCTAGCAGTTTTCTTTTTTCAGTGATTAGCATGATACTTACAGGAGAAGTGTCTTGGGCCAACGAAACATGAGATTGGGTGTTTTTAGAGGCTTATGCCGCTTCCTCGAATTCTGCACTCAAGTCTGCACAAAAATCCAGTCTAAACTTATGAAGCAAGCAAAGCCATACCCAGTGTTTCACCAACTCAATCGACGGAGTTCTTACTGAATATAAAACCCCCTTTTTATCTTTCCTTGGCCGAAGGGGACGTATAACATTTATTTTATCATTGTAATTGTAATTGTTCTGACTTGCTTATGCTAGCTTGTGTGCTATTCTAGCCAATAAATCATATTCTATTTTATTCTATATTAAGAGGCATACACTACTTTCGGTCCTCATTCATTTTCCACAAGAAAGTGTCAAAATTCAATTGGCATGTGGTAGGTATGTACCTCTGACAAGGAAGACTTTGCCTGAAAAACTTTAGATCGTTGACTTCTACGAACCAGGCGCTAGTAGGCTTAGGATTTTTATAATATGGAGATTTTTCCACAACTATGAAAAGTCACCTAAGGACTAGAATAATAAAGCAGGTTTAACTTCAGAGGGAGAGGTTAAATGCTCAGCAAAGCACCTATTATTTGTTTTTAACATATATCTGAGGGCAAGAATAAGCCATTTTGGCCTCCATCATAGTGACTAACTTGTAGTCAGCAATCCTTATACAAACTCAAATTTAGAGGACGAGGGGTTACTTCCTTCTACTGATTTTCCAGCTAAGGATGTAGTTTCTTAGTTACCAACAGTGTTTCTGCGTCAATCTCTGAGCTAGACACTGAACTACATTGTTCTTACCATCAAATACATAGGTGTCAGACAACCATATAACACATAGGAAGCTAATAATAGATGTTGCGTTTTTAGAAAAAGTAACGCAGGCTTAGCTTTGGCATACTACATTTTGAGGAACAACAAAATGAATCAGGTTAGGCTTTATGTTTTTGGATCAAGTACCACTGTCTTACATTACACATAAGGGGCAATTTCAAAGTAACAAAATTGATTAGGTGTCAGAAAACAGAGAGTGAAGCTTGTTTTGAATAAAAACAGCATAAATTAAGACAAAATTTAAGGAATATACGTTATTTTCTTTTTCTTCGAAGAGAAAATTCTTCTGGTGATATATCATTTAATGTTTGAGGCTTTGATAACTACAGCGCTTACTCGATGGCAAGGAAGTAATCTAAAAGAGCCGTTCCAGCAAAACTTTCGTCGTCTCAGCCGATTACAAATTGCTGCAATACTTCACTATGCCCACACAACGTAAATCTAGTTCATATTTCTTTTTCAATCAAAAGCAGAACCCAAATAATACTGCCAATATACTTTGCAGGCCTAAAGCTAGAATATAAAATCTATAATCGTTAAAAATCAAGCACCAAGTTTATTCTACTAATGTCTCCCAGTTAGAAAATTCTATCAAGACTGGTTTGAACAGCGTAAATCTAGAGGTCATATTAATATGACTGACATTATTTTTTACTTCCATTTTTAATCAGCTAATCAACATTTAAAAATTTTGGAAGGAAATATTAACCAACATCAATGGTGTGGCCTGGAAAAGGCCCTAGGGGCAAAACCCATTAAAGAATGAAGATCTTACAAAAAATATGTACGTTCTTTATAATACAATGAGTATATAGTGCCTTTTCCATAAAAAAAGACCCTCTCAAAATTAAACGTGGGTTAAGCCTCTGCAAGTCTCATAAGAAAAAGGCTATCAACCATGAACCTTGAGTCTCTACATTTTGCAAGAGGTTAGACTTCATATTTCTGAATCGAAGCAGATCCGAATATGACACAAAATAAGGTGTACGAAACTGGGAACATTATGGGACTTATCAGACGGTTAGGGAATACATTGGGAAACTGGGAGTAAATATTTGCAGGCTTAAACTTTTCAACAAAACCTAGGAGATAGGATGGTTTGGACCATCCTTAGAGCCAATATAAATTTTACCAATAAAATAAGCATTTGCACCTCCCTCCTAACATGTGAAGATTTTTGACATTTTCTTTATAACATTCAGTATCTTTCATAGAATCTAAATATAATCTGTCCTTCCGAATTCCACCCCTTCCCCATCCCTATCCTCCTGGACATGAAGTCTTAACAACAGTTTCTGATTTCAGTCAGTTTGTATCCAAAGATTTCCGAACTTATAATTAACTGAAAACATGATATCTTTCTAACAATTTCTTTTTATTTACTGTATTTAAAGAAGCCAAAATACTGCTAAGACTTTCAGGGAAGTTGTGTTTTTCAAAATCAGTTTAGTCTTATTAATCTAATATAGCACTTCAATAAAAGAGCAGAAAATCGAAACAAAATAAGAACAAAAGTTCATTTCCAAGAGCAATAAATGATTCAAAAACAAAAGCACTTTATCCGAGACCCAAGGGGCTAAAACTAAGAAAATTTGGCCTAATATTTATATTGCATTTGTTTCAAATTTGATTTCAGAAAAAAATTATTCCACCTCTTCAAAATTTTGATTTGTGGGCAACGGCTATTAATTCGTATTAGAAGTATGAGAATATCATCAAAGTATCCTTACCAAGCAACCAAAAATGATGGTAAAAAAACCACCGCCAATGTAGCCTTCCCAGGTCTTCTTGGGTGAGAGTTTTATAAGAGGAGTCCTTCCAATGAAAAATCCAACCATATATGCACAAACATCATTTATGATGATCATGGACACGGGGACAATAAACCTTAAGAAAAATTTAACATAAAACACAAAAAGAAAAGATTGAAAAAAGGCCAAAGACAAATAACAATATAAATTGAGTAGGGCGTAACACTGAAATTACGTAATAAGAATGTTTTGAATTATAAACAATTAATAAAACATAAAAGCAAAAAAATTTCAGGCTATTTAATTTGCGTATACAAGTCATCGGAAGGATCAGCAAGTTGACCCTAAGGACCTTTGAATACTATATAGATACCAAATAAGAGCAACGCTATATAAATAACAGCAACGCTGTGTGATCTTCATTGTTCTTACAAATTAGTATTGGTCTCAAAGTTCTTTAAACTGTTTTCCCCAAAATAATCGATCGACGTAGAATCAAAAGTTGCAATTACCGCTGGTTCTAGCCCCACTACGCATCAACATTTAGTCAGGGGTCAGGGTTATCACCACAGATGATTTATCACAGACTTTTTTTTTTACGTGATCTGGAAATAGATGAATCTTTTGAGATTTTTATTTTGAAAAAAAGGGGGAGCGGTGTTCAGCCCATCTACCTGCCTATACATCACATTACTCATATCATGAGTCCCGTTTCCTATTAAACCATTTCATAGTTCTATTATATGCATCTTATTTATATAAAATACTTTTGTTTCCTTACAGTTGAAGCTTCCTAAATATTCTACCGACAGCTTATCAAAACAGGTCGACCTCTTGCAAAAAAAGGCATGTGTTTTTATTCTTATTCAGCAATAGAATAAACAATATGACGTAAAGTGCTATAATGTGTCCAAACTGTCGTGAAGTTTAAACCAAAAAAATCACAATGAAAGAATAATATTTGAAGAGAAAGATGCTTGTGTATGGGAGGTTGATATGAACTAGCATGCATCAGCCCGAACCTCATCCTACCACCTGTTGTTTTTTACGCAGCTTAAGCGAAGACGTATATTCGGCATTAAAACCAAAGATTTAGGTTTCCGTAAAAGCACAAGTTTGTTAGATAAACGTGTCATAAGTGATAATCATTATTCAGTACCATCGTTAAGGTTGACAAAATTCCAAGCATAAAAGTGAAAAAAAAAGCTACTACTTAGGCATAGTCATATATCTGTGACTTTTCACCTGTGAGCATTTGATTTAAATCTTATGAGGCAATATTACTCGAAGATTTGAATCTGAAATTCTAAAACTATAGGTAGTAAGAGATACATTTGACCCATAGAAGAGCAGAGACTACAAATTACAATAACAGACATAATAGGACCGTTCTGCTATAGCTTTATCTCTAGAAATTGAAGATCTATAGGATTCGCACTCATAAACTTACTCTAATACATTGTACTTGGTATTTCGGTTAAAGTAAGCAGTATATCCAAAATATAGGCAGAATATATGGTGCGTAGATTCCAGTAAATAGATTTTACTGACTGGTTGGTCACTTTTTACCTTCTGATTTGGATGACACTGCTATTAAAATTATTGATCTTTTAGTTTTTACCGACTGAAACTGATGTTCTTTCATTGATTTTATGTCATACATTTCCATCAGCCCCTTTTCCTTGTTAAAAGAATTTTGACCCAGTAAAATAGTGGCACTTCAAGCCACTAAATCACCGACTCCAATTTTTTTACCACCTGGCCGGAAACTTTTTAGGGGGAGATTGCCCCTTTCCTATACATGACACCCTACTCACAACTATAGTACCTGACCTTCGTTTACCCTTGTGATCGAGAAATTGTCTAACTAAGCGTGCATTAGAAGGTTCTCCCACCTGACGTAGGTTCAAGGATTTATTATTAATACCATATTTACACAACAAATTGAATTCCCGTCAAAGAGAAAACCCAACAGAGTCGGGAGTACCTTTAAGGGTAATCATTTTTTGAATAATATGGAGTCAGACTCAAAGTCAGAACCAAGTTAGTCTAAAATTGACAAAACTTCTAATTCCAAATAAGGCCTAAAGCACTTTTAAAGTTCCCTTTTTTTTTGTTATTTTCAAGTGGATTTGGTCTTTACCGAAAATTGTAATACATAATATCAGTTCACCCCTTGCGATCGACACCGCATCCACTAGGCGTAAGTTAGAGTGTTTTTCCGTCTGAAGCCGGTAGAGAAATATTAACATTTAAAATTGCTGAAAACGAAACTCCTAGTAGCAATTATAAATACCCCCCCCCCCCAAAAAAAAAAAAAAAAAACTGGAAAGGCTTATGATCCCCCGTCGTCTTTCCCATCTCTGTCCTGATAGGCATGAGCATGTAGTATTTTATACAACACAAAAAAATATTATCTTAATGGGAGGGATACTACTCCTTGTCAAGTTACATTAGTCAAATACTTAAATATTTGAGGCATTGAATGAATGGCAGATGCTTTTTTTTAATAAGAAGGGAGGCATGAACATGCGGCAGCCATATTCAGGCTTAGTTTAAATGAAAAAAGTTGATGGATTAATCCCCCCCCCCAACACATATATCTTTATATATTTCTCAGAAAGCTTATGGAAAGTTAGACTATTTGGACATTGAAATGCAGCCTTCTAGACATCTAACACAGCCTATACCAATAGCTGACGCACAATTACACATCGCTAAACATAATTTCATGATACATATAATGAATCAATTTAGTTAAATTAAGCATATGTCTATTTTAACGATTCATCTTGTATTGACTAGGTGATTTGTCAGAAACAATTTACTTCTTTTACAACTAGGAGTCTCAATGTATAGTTTTTTGATACTTTTCAATCGACTGGCTATCTCAGAATGTCCAATCTATAGCAACTTTGACCTCTTTGAGGCAAATTCATGGTTTGGTGCCATAAAATGGTGGGAAACGCCGCTTCTCCATGACACAACCTTTTTGGTCACTTGAAAAGGGCACTAGAATTTTGAAAGTCTGTTCGAATGAGACCTCCTCCAATATTTTAAGACCATCGATTCGATACGATTACCCCTGAAAAAAAAACTCACATTCCTGATCTTTCTTCTGAAAAAAAATGCAAAATTCCGAATTTTCTCAAATAGGGGATTGAAACCTCACAGTGGGGTTCTCTAATATGCTGAATCCAATGGTTAGATTTTCATTAAGATCGATTACCTTTTCGGGAGTGTTTCCACCCTTTTTTTAAAAATCAGTCAAACTATCTTAGGCTCGTAGCTTTTGATGGGTAAAACATAACGGACTTTATATATTTGTAATCAGCCCATTTTTTTGACGTGTTAATATTTATCAAAATTCTTTTTTTTAGAATTTTCGTTACTATTGACCCGAGCCGCTCCGTACTTATAGTTCGTTACCAAAAACTCTTTGATATTCTATATGTATCTAGGAATATAAGTAGAATATTCCATAATCTCTTCTTTTCTTCATTGTTTGTATTTGCTTAGTTTCTCTTTGGCTGCTGAATTTTCCATATGGGGAGAACTGTCGGGGATGAATTTTCCACGAAGAGTTTTTCCGTGGGGAGATTTTAGACAGGGAGGGAGAATTGTCCTCGGGGGATTTTCTGATGGGAATACGCCAGATTCCATGTAGAGGTATAAATGAAAGCAAGTCCCATTTGATGTGCGAGTTAAAAAAAACACCTTAAGACTTAAGAATAAATATCTTTGGGTATGTGAAATATGAAAAATTGCTTTTAACGGTAATTGGGATTGTATTTATGATACTACTAGGGAGCTTGGTGATCCTGGTGAATACATGCCCCCTATCTTTGTTAGACGGACAAAAGATAATTCAAAATGTTAGCTTATGCTCAATCAGGCACATAAATCGGGGAGAGGGAAGCTGAGATTTTCCAATCCGTTCCCTTTTCCCAAAATTGTGGTTCTTAAAGATCCTCTACAATTTCTTATGTAACTACACAGTGTATCTAATTCAAACATTTTTTCGAAATTGTAGCTCCTCTACCCCCCCCCCCCCAGACAAAAGAAAAACATACCTTTCGTACGTTCCTGGGTAGAATCCCTTCTTCTATTTCAGAACCATTATTTAAAACCTAGCCTCAGTTAACTAGAGAACTGTTCATTAAAAAGAAAATACCTGGTTCCACTCCCCTTTTAAATTAAAACAGATATAACTACCATGTTAAACACCGCTTTCCATCATTTTGTAAAACAAATTTATTAACAACCTAAGCAGAGGCGCCATTTGGGGGGGGGGGGGGTCAGGGGTGGGCAAATGCCCCCCAGATTTTCCGGGGCGCCCAAGCTTCCGCCACAAAGGGCCCTTTACCGGCCATAATAATCCATTATGTCCAACATAATCCATTCTGTTCAATTGATTTGAAATTACCGCACGCCTATTAACCAAAGAGCGTAATTACTTGACGACCCTTGGGGTAATTACACTATTTGCTATTAATTATTGTAAACTTTGAAAGTAGGTACGATACATAATACAATTCTCGAGTTATGTCAAATGCCCATTTCCTAGATGACTACGCGACACAAAGTGAGTCGGGGGGGGGGCAAGATGGAGTTTATGCCCACCCCAAGATTTGGTTCAAATGGCGCCTCTGAACCTAAGACTACGTGAAAGATGTATATTCAAGTGGTATCAAGAAACTTTTACGAAATGCAGAGCTCATAAATGTATGCATTTTTCCAGTTCTAGAAGTGGTAGTTAAGGGGGGGTGTAGGAGGGAGGGAAGATAAAATCCGCCAAAATACCTGTTTTATGTAAATTGCAATTGCAGTAATATTATTCTGAACGTTTTAAAACAAAATAGGTAAATTAAAACAATTAGAATTACCAACCAACTGTGTTTACTGTATTTTAAATATTTTTCAGCAGATTACAAACTTAAGCAATAGTTGACTGGCTGAGGCTGTTGACAAGTGCGAGGAGACAGCAGTCCCTGTCATATTTAGAGCAATTTATATTTATGTTAGGTTGCTCTACTTCCATGTGCATTTTTTTCCTATTCATTATCATTATAAGAATTGACGTGAAAATAAGAAGATCAATAGTGAGTGTGATAAAAGATATGAAAACGTGTCTTGTTTTCTAGCATTCGTCTTTCAGTTACGTTTTTTTAAGCAAAACTATGAATGTTTCTTGTTTTATTTGCACAATTCAACAAAGGAATATATTATTTCAAATAAATTAGCTGGTCACCTAATATTACTTACCAGATGAGTCCTTCAAAAATATTTTGGATGATGAAATAGCTTTGGGTCACGACAATAAGGAGAGCAATATGTGTCCAGGCAAAAAGAGAAAACTGCTTCATGTAATACTTTTTTACTAAGGAGAGGACAAACCAAACAAATCCAACTATGTAGAGGCTGAAAGAAATGAAGCGATGGTATTTGACTAAGACTCTGAGCAGCTCCTGTAAAGATAGAATCGAAGACTTAGGTCATTCACTTGAACAGATGCAGTTGAATTATGTACAAAAATAAAATTGGTCGGAAATATAGTAGTAGTTGAAATAGTAAGAGAAAAATGGCAACCAGTTTTGCTTCGCAAAAGATCCTAAAACGTCGACTGAAGAGGTACTCTCTATTCTCTCTTAAGCTTTGAAAGAGTAGGTGGGAGGAAGTAGAGACTAGAGTTTTCATTTGGTTTTATTTCATTTGATTTATTTGTGCATGTATTGAGCAAGTTTATCCACTTATTTAGACTTCATTGTAATGTCTCAACATAATAAAGCATCCAGATTAAATTTAACCCAAATGAAAATCTTTTATTTCCTTTTCCTTTATGACAAATTTTATTCCTTTCCTCTAGCTATGTCATGTACAAGTTTCCTCCCAACATCCATATTATTATGGTTGGTTTTTATTACTTTTGTATGTACGTCATTCCATTAGTCTTTTTTTTTTCTTCATAAAATGTTACAAAGCAAACTAATTAAACAAATAATTTACAAACAATTTTCGCCAGAACCAAATTTTCCAAATTACATTTTTTTTTCCTCTTTTTTCCCTTTTAGTCTTGAATATCACTCTCAAAATTAGTCCCTCAATCTGGCCCTTCTATTTCCTTCAAATCAGACAATGATGCATTCCGGATAAAATTGGAAAAGAAAGAAGGTCTCCAAATTTTGTATGGCTTTTATGGATTTGCTGCGATAAATTCATTGTTCATAGAACTTGTAAAGCTTCGTTCAACAATTATCAATCAAGGAGAAAAATTTTGTGATAAACATAGAGCAATTCAAAAAATGTAAATAGCGACGAAGACCACACTGCCTTTCCATCACAAAAACCAAAAACAAGAAGAACAATAGGGAATTTCTCAAGACAGAGGGAAACAAATTAGAATGAATATTTCTGCCCTATGTCCAAGGGCCGTCCTCAGGAATACAAAAATATATAAGACGAAAAAACTTACAACGGGATAAAATCAGTAAAACTAAAATGAAAAAAATTCAAAACAGTCCCAGGATCTTTGCCTTAGCAAAGTTCAACCAGGACTGAACTTCGTCCTGGTTGGAACATGTCCTGGGTTCCTGTTGGAACATGTAGGAGTTCCTGGTCAGAAACCCCTAAAAAAGCGTTATCATTTAAACGTAATTGATTTTTAAATCTTTTTATCATTTCTTATTTATTTGGGAACTCCTCTTTACTTATTCAGACTCTTTTCGCAGAAATATCCGGAATAAAATCGTGTAAACAAATATATAAAATAGAGCATCAGACAAGAAGAAGCTGTTCTGACAGCTGTGCGGCCTTAGATGTCCTGATACCAAAATTGTGCCCTCGAAGCTAGTATGATAGATAAATTGATACTGAGGCCTTTTAGGGCCTTAAAAATTGAGCTAAAAAGGAGGCCTATAGCCACAGTACGGTAAAACTCATAGCACAATGAAACATTTTGGTCATACAAAATAAACGGTTATTAGAGACAGCTTCGTTTAAATGAGTTGACTCATTTGAAACTTAATTCGTTGGTTTCACAATATTTATAGCTGCAATCCACAATTAAAAAGAGTTCAGTCAAACTAAACTGTTTTGAACTGTTTCAAAACAATTTTAGCGAATTGTTTTGCAGGGTACCTGGAGATTCAAAAAGTACATTTTTACGCCAAGATCTTTCAATCTGCTACAAGAGATCAACTATATACAGAGGTCTCTCTAAAATAGAAAACAACGTCTTATGAAGGAGCAATGTTCTCAGCCATTTTCCCCACAGAGAAATTCTTGGAAAGGTCCTAATAGATCTTTCTACTTTACCCCCCCCCACCTGAAGTCCCATTTCCTGTCGTGTCAGAAGTGAAGATACTCGGTGTTATTTTCTTCAGAGACTGTTCTTTCGCCGCACATGTTGATAGTGTAATTAGGAAAGGCAATGCTTCCCTTCAAACAGTGTCCAAAATGCGTCGCTTTGGTTGCGATGTCGAAAGTCTCCTCCGTGCATATCTGTTATGTGCGACAGTCTTGGCGTAGGCCTGCCCTGTGTGGGGCCCTTCAGTACAGCACACTGCTCACCAGATGTACGACCTAAATTCAGTGCAAAAAAAGGCAGTTAGGATTATCCTGGGGTCTAGATATATTCCTTACCAAGAAGCAGTCATTACACTAAACATTCAGTGCCTAGAACAAAGATTGTGTGATCTCATCACGAGGTTTGGAAAAGCATTGCTCTTAGGTCTAGCCCATCGAGACATCTTACCCGTAGACTTACATCTTGCCCTGACAGCAAAACCGGACAGATTTCCAAACTGATTCCTATACGTGTACGAGTAAGTCGATATTATAATTCATTTGTGCCTTTTTTATATCTATGTTTAACGTTGCATAATTTTTGTTTTTAATGTTTTTGCAACTGCAAATTAGTCAAGAGCTACGAAAGTTGTTTAATAAACCGTTCACTCTCTAGTTGAAACCGATGACGGCGTTCTTTCGCAAAAACAGAATCAAAAATAAGAACTTTCGAAATAAGCTATAGATAAAATAAATAATAAAAAGCCAAGTGACCAAAAAAAAGAAAAAAAAAGATAATTTTCACCGTGAAATTTTCTAAGTATATAAATGGCACCTCCAGTGAAACGTGGCATGGTTCGAATCTATATACAAAAAAAGCAGGTTTATTAAACGGACAAATAAAGTTCGAATGGGTATAAGTCCTTTTATTAGACAGTGAAAACAGATATAAAAAATCTGGATATTTCGACCGCATACACCAGTGGTGAGCATCAGCCAAAAAAAAGCATTACGATTAAAATAAACGTTTAAAACAAAACAAATACCTAACAAAATAATTACTACCAGACCACAAATAGCTTCCGGGTTATTCACTAGATCTGTCTGAGAGGTTTCATAAACAGGATTCATTCTCAGTCTTCAGGATTAAATTTTCCTCTTTAATATTGCCTAATTGTAAGTTGAGTTTTTAATGAAGGTGGCACAAACTTCTTCTGTAGTTGACTTTAAAATCATATATTCGATTGTTCATAGCTATCCATATATATGACGTATGGTCTTTAAAAAATGTGATAGAAAGGCAGTGTAGACTTAGAAAAAACACCAATTTTAAGGTGTTACGCCGAAATAGGTTTACTTAAACATTATCTAGAAAAAAAGTTTACAAGGAGCCAATTAAAAAAAAGTCCCAACAAAACCCACTTTTTACGCTAATGAGAGGGATGTCCAGCTCCTGATGCAGAGGACAAAAAGTTATGATAGTAACTTGTATGATAAACAACTGAGTGAGTAGTTTGAGGATACAGTGGGAGTGACGAAGCGAAAAAAAAAGTAAAAATGTCAGCATAATCATGCACTTTGCCAGTAATAAATGTCAGTTATACTTACAGTACGATTAGCAGCAATACCAAAATAATCCACTAAATTTTCGCCATAAAAGAAGTAATTCGAAGCAATGAGAAAGTACCAAGACAGGGATCGGAACCATGGTAATGAATGAATACGATAGACAGCATATCCAATATTAATAATTTCAGCAAAACATTTGACTTGCACACACAGAGTCTGCAAAGAGTGTAATTCTTTATTAATATAACAAAAATTTAAATAAAAAGTGAAGTAAAAAATAAAATTTTAAACACGATGTTAATTTACTAAAAAATATTGATTAAATCATGGCAGCCCACTTTAAAAAATACATTCGCTATGTTCTTACATATTAAATAGGATAGGATAAAGATCCTCTAGAGGCATTGACGGTGCACAGGGCATTGACAGTTATCAACGTATCCATTGCCGGGTCCTTTTTTTACGGGGATAGGTAGCAAGTCTGTCACCCAGCCTTGAGGCAGCTGGGATCAATCCCTGGGCCCCATTTTACCAGGCAGCGATCAATCCATTGCGCTGGCACAGGATTATCTTACACATTAATAACCTATAAAACTATCAGGTACTTTACCTTGACCAAATTTGACTCAACCCTAGTTGAGAATTATTAAAATATGATGATGAATGACACGGTTTTTAATGACATATGACATAGAAGAGAATGAAAAATCTCGACCATTTGCAAGTGAAGGAAGATTTATTTTGCATGGCGAAATAGAATACAGCACTAAAAGGATTAGAAAAAAATGATGCTTTAGATGCTGATAATGTGGTAAATAAGTTTTTGAAATACAATGGCTACAGAGTTAGAGATATGTTACAGGAGACTATGAACATAATTTCTGAAAAGGGGGGGGGGGGGGGTACCTAGTGATTTTAGAAAAGTTTTAATTAAAATCCTTTTCAAGAAAGATGATAAATTAAGTGTTGTAATTATAAAGGCATTAGCTTGGTTTCTCTAGGAAGCAAATTATCTAGCATGATGATACTCATTAAATGAAGAGGTGCTCTAAATAAATTTTTAAGAGAAGAACAGTGTGATTTTAAAAAGGGGGGAGGATGCTGATCAAATTTTCACTCCTAGATTAAAAATTGACAAGTGCCTGGATCATCACACCCTTTTTAGTCATTAGTTTTGTAGATTAAAAACAGCATTTGATTCAACCGACAGAACAACTAGATAAGTACAATTAAGAGATTAGTACTGTGTATGAGGACAATATTGCTGCGGTTAAGGTAGGAGTCGTTGTTAGTAGCTGGTATGGTGTAGAATCAAGACTTATCAGAGTTGCGATCTATCCCTGCTTATAAGGATTATTTTGATGGATTCTGGAATAAACAATACGGCAAAGGCTCCGGGGAGTATGAAATCAAATTTTAAGGTAAAACTCTCCTAGATCTAGATTATGGAGGTGATTTGAGTTTCCTATGTACAAAATCTTAGCAAAATGAATGAGTTTTTGGAGGTTTTGAGAGTTGATGCTGCAAGAAACAGACTTGAAAATTAATGTTTGAGTCGCTTAGGCTGGAAATAAATGAAGATGAAGAGGTGATTTTCAATAACAAGATGATCGATCAAGTGCATAGATTCACCTAGACAAGTAGTATTGCAAGTGCAGTGAAGGAGTGAAAAGTATAGTAGCCAAGGCTCATGGTGTTTTTTCACAGTTGAAAAAAATTTGGAAGAATAGGAAGATCAATCTGGGAACCAAGACTAGAACATTAGAAGCTAGAGTAATGATAGTGGTCAAACATGGTATTAAAAAGTGTGCGCTCTAGAAGGCATAAGAAGATTTGTTAAGTGTTTTCTAGGGGAATTGCTCACAGATAGTTTTAGGTACTTGTTTAACTGACCTTACGTCAAACAACAAGCTATGTAAAAAATGTGGTTCAACCCCTCTTTCTAAGGCTATAGTAACGGAAGATTGAGATGCCTAGGATACGTTTTACGGATGAAGGATGACAGATTGCTAAGAATGGTACTGGTTAGCCATCTATCTGGGCAAACCAAAAAACGGGTCGTTTCCGAGAGACGACCTGGGAGACGAGAAGGGATCATAAGAAAAAATTTAAAGGAAACTGGAACTTCATGGCAGGAGGTAAAGAGTGAATCTTTGAACAGATCGAGGGTGGAGAAGGAGCGTATGTATTTTTAGTAGCAGTAGTAGTATCCCCCCTCCTGCTGTAAAAACTAAAGCTTGTCGTTTATGGCTCAAAACAATTTAATCCCTGAAAGTTCAATCGCACATAACAGAATGTGTGAACAACGCAAAACCAGAGTCAGATATATCCAAGCAACAGGCCCTGATACTGCGGATGTAAATATACGAGTGACTCACTTACTAAGTCAGCGATAAAATTAATACTTGAGTAGATCGATCTGGCTAAATCTATCGGTCTTTCTGCAATTGATTTGGCCGTAGTAAAATTCAGCTCGTAGATCGATATATCAAACCAAACGCGTCGCTAACAAGACCCCGCCTTGATCTCAAGCATCTTTGTACTCTATATGTACAGAGTACAAGCATCTTTGTACTCTGTACGTTTCTAGTATTTTGTCAGCTCTATAAGGGCCTTCCCAAGGGCTTCTTGGTGCCTTTTCTTGAAGTTATTAATTATTATTAAGCATATCTTAACTGTGAACAGTTGCACTTGTTACATTACTTGTCTTGTAGTTTTTTGTTTTTTTGTGAAAAAAAATTGATTGAAATAAATGGATAAGATGGGTTTCAAACTGCCAGGAAGAATCGTGATTTGCTATATAGGAAAATTCCATATTGATAGAGAAAAGGCTATAAGTGTATCTGAGAAGCAAGATTTTAAGCACCCTCTTTCAAAATTCCGTATATTTTATAGTCCGAGCTAATACAATTTTGTCCAGAACACTTTAGTTAAACGAAGTTTTTTTTTCGGAACACTTTGTTTGATTTGTTTTTTGTGGCCAAGTTCCCTTCCCTGAAATACTTCCTGAAAAGCATAAAAAATAGATAAGCAAATCATATCCATTGGCAAAAAACATAAATCAGCACGAGAGGAAAAGGGTAAGAGCGGGCTTATGCAGTGAGGAGTGACAGCCTTAATAATACGAAAAATCTCTAAAAAGCACATCTCTTAAACTAAGTTGAGACAGTCGAGTTGAATCCCGTTCTGGCAGGTTTCAGGCCGCCAGATAAGATATTCACGTGTGAGAATATTAGGTTCACTTCTATTTCGCCTGAGAGTTATAAATCCGTTTCTCAATAATATGCTTAGAAAGAGTAAGAGCTTGTTGTTTAAGCTTAGATAGTCTTCAATTGTTCATGTTCTATTTTAATACAAATAATTTACTCAGCTTGCCCCTTAACCTTTTGAACAGTTAACTAGAAAGAAAATGGCTTATAGATATTTTGTTTTTCAATATCTACAATATCAGTAATGGTTTAAAGGTAGCTTTAAAGAGTAGCAATATTTAAGGTGGATTTCTAAATTCTGGGGAGGACTGAACTTCATTGCGGCAGCAAAGTGGAGTCTATCATATCCCATGTACTTGCAGAAGCTCATGTGTAACGCATTAACCAGAATTTGGAAATGAAATTACTACAGCATCAAGACTCTATTTCGTCGGCTTTCAAGCAAAATTTCAAACCTGAAGATTTCACTTCAGCCCTATCGAAACATATTTTTGAATTTCTGGATCACTTTATTTTATTCAATAGTGTCTCTCTAATTTCTAGGGATTTGGGTTTAAAGCAAAATTTGGCTTTAATTTTTGCTTGAATTAAAATCAAGTAGTTGTGGGAATAAAGCCAAGGCTAATTGTAGAAAAAAACAAGACAGATAGTCTGAGTGAGTGAGAGGCAAATAGAAACTAAGAAAATTTTATTCAAGAACATGGCTTTAAATAGAGACACGGTGAATTTGATTTGGACTCCATTTACGATAATATATTAAAGTCAGATAGAGTAAAGTTCATTTCACACAATGCGATTAACCTCTGTCCAATTATTAGTTCAGATAATGCTAACGAACCCGAACCAGGAAGGTCAAGAAGACTCGCTTCCAGTTTTGCTTTGAAAAAATAAGTTTATTTAACCTTATTAACTTACTAATAAAAATTATTAGTAGTTATTTCATTTTATTGCAATTTCTTTATCCTGAGGGCAAAAAGACAGAAAATATAGAAACAATATTAAATGAAGAGTAAAAAAAACAACGGTGTAATAATATTTACATTTTTCACTTTGAATCAGCCATACGAACCAGCATCCGAAGTTAGCTTAAAACCCCAGCTAAAAATTTGGCAAGACATGATCATGTTGGTATATCATCAACATGTGAGTAAGTCTCAGTCGAAAGGATAATGCTTTTCTTTTATTAATTGCAGATATAGATTGGTGACCTGGTTAATATCTGCTAATTTTTCCCATACGCATAGAAAACATACTTAAAAGGCGTTTTGTTTTTGCAGAAATTTTTAATAAAATTCGAGTGTGTCCGTTTTGTTAAATCTTCCTTTCTTCCATGACAAGGTAGGATATATCAATGTAATTATTAATACTATGCACTAACAATGTAAAAAGACGTAACTTCATCTTAAAGAGATGGGACACCAGGATACTTACCGTAATCATAAGCGCAAGAGGTCCTAAATAAACAACAAAAGCGAAGAACAGAGACATTAGCAGTGTGAATATTCCACGAATCACCCAATTTTGCCATCTGTAAAGTAAAACATAACAATAAAAAAGGGGCATTAAGAGTCGGCCAGCGAGAGACAGAGAAGGGGCAAGAGAGAAAGAGACAGAAATACTGAGAGAGAAGGAGCGAAAGGGAGAGAAAGAAAGAAAGAGAGAGAGAGAGAGAGAGAGAGAGAGAGAGAGAGAGAGAGAGAGAGAGAGAGAGAGAGAGAGAGAGAGAGAGAGAGAGAGAGAGAGAGAGAGAGAGAGAGAGAGAGAGAGAGAGAGAGAGAGAGAGAGAGAGGAAGAGACGAATCAAAACCGGACTGAAAGTGGGTTACATATTTCCATGCATATTTCTTTATCAAGTATACATATTACAGTGAATTTTAAACATTATTTTGGAAACAAGAAGCATGAGCAATAAATGGAATTAGAGATCGCTAATCACAGATTTTAAGGCGAATGATAAGCGAGCCAGAGAAAGCGAACAAGGAATCACTAATCACAGATTTTAAGGCGAATGATACGCGAGCCAGAGAACTTTATTGAGGTAAAACTAAAAAGAAGCATTTTTCTTTAGGAAAATTCGACTTCATTTAGAACACGGAGAACAAGAACAATCAGAATGGAAAGGAGTATAGAAAAAGAACTGTTTGTAATTGGCATATACCGATGGTTAACTGACTATTTTTGTCAGTACGACCGTCTTCTAGCAGAAATACGTAACTAAAAAAAAAGCGTCTTTAGAAGTGAAGCTAAAAGTTAAAAACTTTCAATAAAGATGGCAAAATAAACCAGTCAAGACTACAATGGCTTCTAAAGGGTTTCTTTTCATTACATACAGTAATATATGACTGATTATCAGGTCTCTTGTCTATGGAAATAAATTTTGCATATACTAGATCTGACACGTAGGATTCTGTTTTGGGGGCTCTGAAATTTATAGGGTGGCAGAGGTGAAACTTAGAAAAAGCAGCAAAATACGGAGACTATGTGAAAAAAATACCGAAATTGAAACTAAAAGATGCAAAAACCCTAAAACTATTGAACCTCATAGCATAGACACACTTACTAGAAAAAGTTGAAAAGGGTAGGGTCCTAATTCTTGCCTCACATCTTGTAATGAAAGATCCCCTAAAGTAATACGCGAAACAGTTTCTGTTTTGACACCATATACGTAATTTTTATGCGATACTTGGAATCTGTTGTGATCAGAAGGTACTACTAATCACAAATAATTGAAGGAACCCCATGCAGCTTCAAAATGTCAATCAGGAATTAAACGTTCTTGTTAAACAATCTACAATAATAGCAATCCGACAAATGATGGTGGAAGAAAATCAGTAGAGCATCGAGCAATAATGGCGAAACACTACTATTTTTTTTCTACAATCTCCAACTTTTTATTAAGTAAACCCCTATTTCTTTTCTCGAATCCGCCGAAAATGCTGATCCTTTTAGGTCAGCATAGAGTCATAGTTAAAAAACAAAACAAAAAAAAAACTAGTTAAAAATTTTTGATGAGAGCAAAAAACAATTAGTTGTTCAGCAGGGTTTCTTACCTTAATGGCAATACTGATAGATAAACTTGAAGAAAATCTGGGACTTTGTTTGTACCACTTGGAATTGTTTTTGACAGATCAGTCTTTGCCCCTTTTCTTGATTTGTCGTCTTCTGATTCATCGCGTATTTCCATATCCTGGGCCTATGAATAAACAGGCATAATCACTCTAATTGTTCCCAGATGAAAAGCTCAGACCAAGAACTTTTCTTCTTTGGCAACATTGGTTACAGCATGGTGTTGAAGGAGTGATAATCCTAACCTATTATTGAAATGCTTTGTTCGTTCCAACTAATAGTAAAAAAAACCTTTCCAGCACTGTAGGCTATAAATTTCAGGTAAAAACCATTATAAGATACGAATATTTCATTCTTGAAACTTTTAACAATGACAACTGCGAAAAATACTCTAAAATAGAATAAATTAACCCATTTTATCTAGCAGAAGTGGAGTATATTTTGTTCTAAAATCGTCTTATTATGCTGTACTTGCACTAAAAACAGGAAAATAACGTCAGAGGTCACCAAAATCAGCGTCAGCTTTTAAGGCCAGTGTGGGCTAAATAGCACGCGAATAGTGAAGATTAGGAGCAACAAAATAAAAATCCAATAGCCCATAAATTAGACCCCTTTACAAGTAAACAAACAATCCAAAAAAGCTGCTATAGAAATTCGAAAATGCTGTGTATGTTACGTCCAAAAAGTATTAAAAAAAAACGCGCTTTCCCAAATGAAAGTAAGAGAAACATTAAAACCTAAAATGAACTGAAATTATTCCGTATATGAGGGTGGCCACCCCTTCCTCGCTCTTCCGGTCTTTACGATTATGTCAGAGTTTGTCCAGAATTTTTATGAACTACTGCTCAAACATAAGGATCGTTGATTGGAATGGGAAGTGCTTTTAAAGCACATTAAAATTTTGCGTGAAGCACAGGAGGGTTGAGAACGGAGCAACCCCTTCCCATATATGCAATAATTTCTACTCGAAAAATAAACAACTTGTGCTATAGGGCCTGAGACACCGAACACTTTGACTAGAGCTCCAAATTATGAAAATGATGTGGTTGATGATGATGATACTGATTATGCTACAGTATCTAAGGCAGCCGACGATCATATGTCTACCGCGTAAAGGACAACCGACGATCTTGTATCCAATTTGACAACTCTCCGGTCGGAGAAGATCTCGCCTATATTGACCTCTAAGACACCAATTGAACTTGGAACATTAAATTTACACACACAAGCTAAACCAGGAAAAACACAATCAGTTCCAAATGAACTCAACCACTACCGCTGGGACCTAATTATATTATCAGAGACTTAACTCTTCCCAACATGAATAGAAACTATAAATGAAGCCAACCTCATTACATCTGGAACTAAAGATGGAGTTCACCAACAAGCTGTTGGTTTCCTACTTTCTAATCGAATCAAACAGTCTCTCCTTGCCTTAATCCAGTCTCCCAGCACATGATCGCCATCCGTCTCAAGAGCCCCATTACTAACATGACTACTACCCAATTCTATGCCCCAGACTTGTCCCGAGGTTGTCAAGAAGCTGAAGGCTTTTTAAGCCCAGCTTCAAAAAAAAAAATTGTAGATGCATTCCCAAGGAACATGTCATGTTCGTGATTGGAGACTTCGACACTATAGTTAGTCACTCAATGAAGGACTTGAAGACGTCATTTGTATTTTTAGACACAGAAGACAAAACCAAAGGAGTAAAATAATCATTGGCTGTGAGAAAAAGGGGGCACCTTCGAGGACCCAAACGGCCAAAGAAAAGCATTCCAAGATATCGTGTCGATCTACTTAAAAATATTTAAACAAGAAACAATTTTAAACAACTCTCTCAGACAAATTGTCAAACAATCAAGCTATGGAAGCTCCAACCACATACAAAAACTAGATTTACGTTGCATGGGCAACGTGAGATGTTGCGGCAACGTTTTTTCGGCTTCGCGGAGCACAATGTTGCAAGAGCAACACTTTGGTTTTGTTTCCTTGCTTCGATTAAACGCCGAAGTTGTTAATCTGTAAGGATTTTAAAATATAAACAAGTCCTCTACATATCTTACCACTGGAACCAAATCTTATCATCAAATACACTGGAAACAAATAATAGGTACACCAACCATCAAAAGTTGCGAAACTCTCATTGCCAAAGATGATGATGAGCTAACAGCCGACTGTTACGAACAGCCGACTATGTCTCACAATTGGTATCGGCTTATTTTTGTTTTCAGTGTGCACCTTACTACTGAAGTTGTCAACCTCTTCAAAGTTTCAAACTGGTACATCTCATGAAGGAATTTATCTACCAAAAAATGGACAACATATACTTTGATCAGCTCATCAAGAGCCATCGACTACCGTCGAAAAAAAAATCTATCTGTCTATGTTCAAAAGTTGATTTTTTTTGCCGTAGGTCAAATTTCTAACGTCACCACTTAGAAAAGAGCAAAGGGTAAACCCTAATTTCTTTAGCAATGAGAGAACTTTTAAAATTTAAGAGGCAAATCTGATACCATTTCTCTACTGCAATTTCAACTGCGAAAAAACCGAATGATATAACTCAGCTGAGATCACGAACAGAAATGGGTAGAAACAGTAGATGGCAGCACTTTCGGATCCGTGGGAATATGACAATTTTTTGTTTCCGTAATTTTTTTATTCATCACTCAAAGAGGATATATTGGCTGTGGGGTCGGGTAACTGCCGCATATATTTAACTCTTATAGATTTTAGCCCATCTTCAATTTGAAACTGGTGACTGTGTGCTAGAACAGAGCTTTCCACTCGAAAGCAGAAACATGGTTGGATAAAACAAAAGCTTGGCTGCATAACTTCAGATAGTTCTCTCTGACATAGGCTATGAAAACTCCACTTCCCTTCACACACTATAGGTTCAGGCTCAAGGACAAGCAAAGACTGGGGCCCTTTTTGGCCCCAGGTAAGAGTTCTATGAAGCTTTCCAAATGCAAAGTCATATTCATCAGTCCGATCTAAGGTCCACACTTTCCGTAAAAACCGCAGAGGTTAGACCCTTAACACTTTCTAGGAATAAGCAGAAATCGGGGTGCTAGAAAAAAAAAGATAAAACCAAAAACCGACTGGTCAACGAAAGCGCATCCATCATCAGAAACACGGTTAGGGAGATGCTGGGAATTCAGATTTACTTGGATAAACCATGTATAACCCCTGAAATTGCAGATCTTTTTGGACAGAAGTGCACCCATGTTAACAAGTACGACAAAGCAAAGGAGAATGCAAGAGGCTGAAACACCTAATAGAAAAGAAAATTCGGAAGGAACTCCGACAGTGCGTCAATGATAAGCGTCGCAAATTTGAAGAAGCCTCCTAGATAGGTGTACAAGAAAGTATGTGAAACATCGAAAAACAAGTCCTTAGTCGCCTCTACATTATTAGAAAAACACAAATATCCCAGCACAGACTCGGAGGAAAGAAGAGAACGATATGAAAAGCTGAACCTCATAATAACGCCCAACCCCAGTGTCTTATCATTTTTCCCATTACCACGGTGACCGAGAGAGTCAAGCCCTCCTCCACGATGAGGTGAAGTATCCCCGGCCATAAAATCACCGAATACTAGTAAAGCCCCCACCCGGATGGTATTTACTCAGAGTTATTAAAATCAAACTTAGGGAAATGGGCCATTTCCCATGTCCTGGACGGAAGCTACCATTGTTCCCCTTTTGAAGAGGGAGAAAAAATCGAACGTGATAATCATAGATTAATAGGCCTTATAAGTCAACCGGCGAAGATTCTTACAAAAAAAAAAAAAATCCTTGACCGACTGAAATCCCAAACAAAACATATCACAGAGGAACATCAGTCAGGCCTTCAAAAAACTATTCCACCATAGACCAAATTTTCTCAACTCAGCAACTGATGGGACACATCCGAGTGAGGGCAAGAGCTGTTATTACTTTTCACCAATTTCAAGCAAGGTGATGTGACTTTTGACTTGATGTGACAGAAATGACTCAAGCACATTCTGTTACACTATTGAGTCCCTAAAAATATGATTTTTTTTTATCAAGGACATGTATACGAAGTATATTAGCCAAGGGCTAACTAATAAATTTCTTAGATCAGCAGGTTTTCATCAAACACTGGTTTTTACAAAAGAAGTGGTTCAATCCCATTTTCTAGAGCTATAATGACAGGAAGGTTGAGATGGCTAGGGCAGGTTATCCGGATGAAGGGTGACAGATTGTCGAAGATTGTCCTTTTCGGCAGACCGCCTGGGGCTAAACGGAAAGCAGGTCGTACTCGTTTGGGGTGGGAGGACGTCATAAAGAAAGATTTAAAGGAAATGGGAACTTCCTGGAGGGTGTAAAGAGGGAGGCTTTGAATAGATTAATATGGGGGAGAAGCGTCCGAGGCTGTGTTGGACTCAGGCTGCTTAGTGCTGCGGTGAGTTATTAGAAGTAGTAGTAGCAGCAGGTGTGCTACAAAGTTGTCTCTTGTTTCCCCACCTTTCCAACTAGTTCCTTAGCGCAGTGACATTAATCAAAAAGGAGCTAGTTCAAAACCTGAATTCATCGGTGCGAAAACTTGGATTGGCTAGTTACAGTTTTAAATACATTTTAACAATCTGGAAAGCAACGCACCGTCAACATCTTTGAAGGTTTGTCTCTAACTCTCTAATCATCTTCACTGCTTTATACTCAAATGAAACCTGGTTAAGAAAGTCTGATGATAAACAAAGCATAATGGCATTTGAAATCAAATATTTCCGCCACATAGCGGGGATTACCTACGTTGGCCGGGTATAGAATAAAGGTCTCTACAAACTCCTCTGTTGCTTTTGCACCATCATTGACCAGATCAAAAGCCAATGGCTCCACTGGCTTGGTCAAATTCAATGAATGTCCGTCAACCAGCTACTGAAAATCAGCTTCGATGGACAGCTATGTGGTAGGCGCCCACAAGTCAACCTTGCAAGATATTGTGATAATTTCTAGCCCTTTAACTCTAGCAGCTACTTCGTCTAGCCCCAGACCAATCAGAATATAACCAACAAATATATCGAATTTTTAGAAGAGAACGAGCCCTAATACAGCCACAAAGACCGAAAGGGACTTAAGTCAAGTCAAAGTCTTCATAGGATACCGAGGGTCACCCTAAATGCGAGGAGCGCTACCATCCCTAGAACCAGAACCAAATCAAAATTTAACTTTCGCACAGCAATGCTTCAAGAAAAAGAAACAAAGTTTTGCAGATTTTCATGTGCTGTACCTTCAAAATTAATACGTTTGCATGTTTAGAATCGGCAAGAATAGTACATTTTGTTGTTCCATTTGTTTAACTAAAAAAAATTTTGAATTTTGGTCTCTATTAACAAGGGTTGCTCTTTACTTATAGTTAGTTACTACGAGCTGTATTACCCAAAGATTCTTTTAAATGTGAAGGACGGCTACTACTCCCTCCTTCAACTCGTTTTTTTTTACATTCAAGTTTAATATTTGTAAAACAATACTTCGAGGATGAAATTCATCCCTGAAAAATATGTCCCTTGAATATTTATTAGGAGGGTGGGGCTGGAATATAAAACAATTATTTGTAGGATCATCATTTCCACGGTCAAACAAACCCATTAATAGGGATGTTCTCCTTGAGCCCAATAGAGGGCGAACGCCCCTGAGAAACAAGAAGACATTAAACATTGTACATAAATAGGAAATAAGAAATACTACCATCAAAACCCACTCAAAACAAAGCTTCTGGAAGCCTAGGAGATGCTTCTGGAAGTCTTGCAAATATATTCCATGGGTAACCAATTTGAATGCTCCCGTATCACGTTATGCGTTATGATTATTGTGAATTATTATTTGTAAGGTCAAGGTGCGATTACAGAACTTCTGAAATAAGTTTATGTACCAAGTAATCGTTCAATTCAATGTACCAAGTAATCGTCAAACAATATCCATTTTGTTTTTACCTGTATTAAGACTGTGTACTATTTACTGCGGTTAATGAACGTCTGTGAAACAGTTCATTGAGCAAACATTTATTTCTCGGTGCATGGCTCAATTTTCGGAAACATTAGAGTACATGTCTTCTTGGTTACTTTTCATGGTATTAAAGGTCTAAAAAAATATTAAACATCAAAGTCAACAAGTTTAGAAAAAAAAAGAAAAAAAACTCCTGCTTCGAAACATGATTTCCAGAATTGTCTCCCAAAAATTTTGCTTTGGTTGCCGAAGAGAAAACAGTGTCAATTCCAATTCTGAGAAAATCCAGACTTGCGTATCTCCGTTGGAAAAAAAATTTACCTTAAATAGAAAAAGATTTACTTCTAGGATGTCTAGGAAACCAATGCGCGATGACAGCTTTAGAAATCTTTCTTAGTGCAATGTTTATTTTCGGATTTAAAAGAGTTCATGCTTTCTTACTTATTATTAATGGCTTTAAACGTCTGAAATATAATACACAACAAAAATTGAGAATTTTAGAAAAAACGGAACTTCTGTGTTTCGAAATAAGGATTTGAAGTATTATTTCCCAAGAATCTATTAGAGATACGAAATCTTGCTCAAGATCTCGAAGAGATATTATGAATTTCTATCAGTATTCAAGGTTATTTGATTTTCAAGAAAGTTTAGCTTCGAATCTTGGACATTGTACTTGGACAACATGCAGGGAATTTACAAAATCAAAACTTCAAATAAAAAAAAAAACACACAGAAAAAATTATTTTTTGAAAACCAATGACAGTTTCAGTTCTGAAAAGATCAAGGTCTGTCTATGCACGTTGGAAAATAGTCTACCTTTCTAGAAAAAAAAGTAACCTCTGGGATATAAACAAAAAATAGAAGCGTAGTAACGACTTTAGAAATTATTTCTAAGTGAACAAAGCAATTCCGTAGATAAGAGATTTCATTTCATCTTGCGTACTTATCATAGCATTACTTGAATAAAAATACAAAAGGCAACAAATCAAAAATTTAAGTAAACAACAAAGCTTGTCCTTAGACTGAAATTAAGAATCCTTAAAGATCAAACATGCTTTCCATCCAAAAAAAAGAATAATAACGGAGATCGGAGGAAGGGGGTAGGAAGAGGTCATGAATCCCAAATTTACCTCAAACCCTACATTTCTAAATTATTTGCATGATTCCAGTTTTATCAAGGTACAACATGTCCATTATTTTCTACTTAATTAATATGTAAGCCTAAATGTTGAGAAAGGACCATTTTTCATAATTTGAGGCAATACATTTTTTACATCTCATTTTCTTGGGTGTATATTGTTTTTATCTCACGACCATTTCAACCAAACCAATGCTCAAATTTTGAAGCAGTGCCATGGGGAGTTATGAGGCATATTGGCCCTCCGATCTCTTTTGACCATTAATAGGTCATTAAACTTTCAATTTCCGATCCAAAATAGCTCACTCCTTTGTTCGCGAATCCTTTGTTCCATAAAATCAATAGATGTCTATAACGGTTCTAGTCATAGAAAGTGGCTGTAGATTTGCTAGCACGAAATGGCGGATAAGTATGAATACATTGGGATGATGTATGGACTATGCCCCTTAATAGAGGCGGTGGACCCCTGGAGGTTTTTAAAAAGAAATCTAGATTTGGTGGGGGTCTCATAAGATTTTAATCATAACAATCAAGGATATTCCGAAGTAAAGAAGTCCTGAAGGTTTTTAAAGACTCTATGACGTAACATCCCAGGAAATCCTAGGGTAAAGAAGCCCCTCTGAAGGCTTTTTAAAGAGTTCAAGAAATTATTAGGTAATTAACACCTACATATCTTAGAAAACACTCCCTATTATGTAACAGGCAAATCTTATTACGTTGGTGTACTATATACGTGCGCTATAGAATTGCGGCAGACCCAGGTGTGCGTAATAACGTCTTGAGGGACTAGTAGCTCTAATAGTTTACCCCCTGTCTTACCCGGTTAAACCTGAAACTAGGATACTATTTACTTTAAGATGAGATCAATTAAATTTCTACGGACATTATAGAAATATTCGCATTACTTACAGCATCACTATCTAGTGCGACTCTATCATCTTGGTCAGTATCGATTTCAGAAATTTGTCCAGGATCATTTTTAACATCTTGAGGTTCAACAGGTATTCTTCTTCTTACATCCATGACAGTTAGTACTAACTATTAATTGACCATAACTAAAAAAAAAGGACATCTTACCCTAAGCGCAATTTCTAAAAAGGATTTTACATTCAAACAAACAAAAAATCAAATGGAAATTAAAATCATGATCCAATTTTAAGCTGCAATAAATCCAGTAAAACCTAACACTAAATCAAAAAAAAATTAAAACTACAACTTTGAAAGAGCAGAAGTTGTAACCAGACCATGAATGCATTTCTATCTTTGAATAATGTACAAAATGTATTATAACAGTTTAAATAATATAAACTGAAGTCAAATATAATCCTCAAGATATAAGAAGCTGCATAAACATCATGAGGGACGAGCCCTAGATGCGACATTTTTTTTATAAATACATGTATACTTAAGTTACACTAACATACAAATGAAAAAAACAATGTTTCCTAAAGTAAAACAAGATAGGGTAGCCTTGCTAATTTTGTGGTACTTGATTCCAAAATCCACTTTCAATTGCTGCACCACAGCAAGTTACAGAGATTGTTTTCACTTTTCAGTATCTTTGAACGATCTTGAAAATGGGTTAGAAAATAAAAGGGTCTAAATATTCACGCCTAAGATGCCCTTTGTTTGAGCACCAACTTTTACTATTACAACCTACTTCTGAATTAGTTATTAACTGGGATATTGAATACAGACACGTTTTGAATAAAAGTTTTGAACTGCATAAAAAGAAATAGGCAAATACTTCAATGAAGAAGAAATGCTCTGAATAAAGAAGTTTGTAACAAGAAAGACGAGAAACTGAAGATACAAAATCGAACAACTGTCTCACCAAAGAGGACAAAGGAGGAGGCATTCAGTTCCAGACTACAGAGATATTTTTCAACAACAGTTTAGGTTATAAGCCCATAGTCTTGATTCATATGAAGGAAAAAATGCTAACAAAATAAGCAACAGAAATAAATAATTCTAAAAACTCTAATAAATTAATGTTTTTCATGAGTCTGTACAAGTTTCGTGAGGATTCAACAGACCCTGGGTATTGTTAGCACACCATGGCACAAATTCGGTCAAATTAGAAAAAGTTAACTGATATACTTTCTTCAGCCTTTAACTAGGAGGTTAGTGACAAAATTGCAGTTAGCTGCATATTTAAAGCAATTGAAGAGAGAATCAAAGAAATTTGAGCAGCGCACTCCCTAAACCTGAAACTAATGCTATTTACAGATATCTTATAATTCAAAAAAAAAATTGCCCAACAGAAAAAAGCGAATAGAGAATATAAGGAATTTCTATGATGGAGAAGCAAAACGAAATGCAAAAATTGTTTGCACAATTATTAAATAATAAAAGATTTGATTCAAGCAAGATAACTAATAAATTTATAAAAATTATATTGGATAGTGATAAAGACCAGAATTTCATTCTACAATGCAATAAAATGTTAGAAGATTTTCCAAGGATGAAGCAAAAGCAACTGTGTTCCTTAAACCTATAACTAATGTTATTTACATCCATCTTATAATTAAAAAAAATCTCAACGGAAACAAGCGAATAGGGAACGCAAGGAAGTTCTTTAATGGAAAGGCAAAACAAAATAAAAAAAAATATATTTGCACAATTATATTACAAGACTATTAAATATTTATAATATTAATTAATACATAAGATTTGATTTGAGCAAAATCAAAAATAAATTTAGAAAATTATATTGGATAATGATTTTTTTTTTCCTATATTCACGGTGCTAGGTACTTATTAAATAGAAAAAAAAAATTTTTTTTTAATGAAAATAAGGAGTAACATTAAAACTTAAAACGAACAGAAATTACTCCGTATATAAAAGGGGCTTTTCCTCCTCAACGCCCAGCTCTTTACGCTAAAATTTGACTCTTTCTCTTAAATCTACTTTTTAAAACAGTAAGAAACTTTAGCGTAAAGAGCGGAGCGTTGAGGAGGAAAAGCCCCTGTCATATTAGGAGTAATTTCTGTTCGTTTAAGTTTTAATGTTGCTCCTTACTTTCATTTAAAAAAAACTTGTTTTTTTCTATTTAATTTCTGGACGTTTTTGAATTAATGCATGTTTTGATCTTGGCTCTCCGCATATAAATAATTAAAACAAAATTTGCATATTAATTAATTGCAAATATCGGAAGACTTTTAAAAAAAAGGAGTGAAGGAGGAGGCCAAGTTCCCCTCCGATTTTTTGATTCCTTAAAAAGGCAAGTAGAACTTTTAATTTTTTACAAACATTTTCATTGGTAAAAATTATACGTAACTTACGAATTAACTTACGTAACGAACTTCTATAATCGTATGTTTTTATTGCGTATATGAGGGGGTTCAACCCTCGTCGATACCTCGCTCTTTACACTAGAGCTTAAATGTTCCATTTAAGCTCTGGTGACTTTGAGCTTTAAGCTTTAGAACTTAAATCACACTCTGAATCACAAAGGCCGTAGAATAAATAATTGAAATTAATAAAAATACCATAGCGTAAAGAGTGAGGTATAACGAGGAGGTAAACCCCTCATATGCGTAATAATTTTTGTTCGTTTTAAGTTTTAATGCTGCTCCTTACTTTCAGTAGAAAAAACTTTTCATATTAATTTGTTCGTTGTTTTTTTCAAATAATGCTAGAAAATCCCGGTCAAACTTGCATCCCCTCCTATGGGGACTGTCGGGGAGTAAGTCGTCCTCAAAAACCTAGTTATTAGGTTTTTCGACTATGCTGAATAAAATGGCAAAATTTTAATTTCCGTTAGAATGGGCACTCTTGCGACATTCTAGGACCACTGGGTCAATACGATCGCCCATGGCGGAAAAAAAAAACAATAGAGACGCATCTCTGGTCTGTCTTGTGGAAAAAAAAATACAAAATCCACATTTTAGTAGATAGGAGCTTCAAACTTCTACTATAGGGTTCTCGATACGCTGAATCTGATGGTGTGATTTTCGTTAAGATTCTATGACTTTTAATAGGTGTTTCCCCCTATTTTCTAAAATAACACAAATTTTCTCAGGCTCTTAACTTTTGATGGGTAAGTCTAAACTTAACGAAACTTATACAATTAAAACCAGCATTGAAATGCAATTATTTTGATGTAACTACTGTTATGAAAATTCCGTTTTTATAGTTTCGGTTATTATTAAGCCGGGTCACTCCTTACTACAGTTCGTTATTACAAACCTGTTTGAAACAATGGTCAAAATTTGTGACTTGTAGTCCCTCTCCCATGGACTATGGGGGAGTAAGTCATCCCCAAAGACATGGTTATTAGTTGTTTTTTTTTACTATGCTGAGAAAAATGGATCGCTCAAAATTTTGATCTGGTCACTTTGGCGATAAAATGGGTGTGGAAGGGGGCCTAAGTGCCCTCTAATTTTTTCGGTCTCTTAAAAAGGGCACAAGAACTTTTAATTTTGGTTTGAATGAACCCTTTTGCGACATTCTAGGACGACTGGGTCAATAAAATCACCCCTGAAAAAAAAATTAAAAATAAACACGCACCCATCATCAGTCTTCTGGCAAAAAAAAAAATACAAAATTCCACATTATTGTAGATAGGCGCTTGAAATTTCTACAACAGGGTTCTCTGATACGCTGAATGTGATGGTGTGATTTTCGTTAAGATACTATGACGTTTAAGGGGTGTTTCCCCTTATTTTCAAAAATAAGGCAAACTTCTCAGGATCGCAACTTTTGATGAGTAAGATTATTTGATGACTAATTTGATGAAACTGAAATATTTAAAATTAGCATAAAAATTCGATTCTTTTGATGTATCTATTAGCATCAAAGTTCTGTTTTTTATAGTTTTGGTTACTGTTGAGCCGGGTCACACCTTACTACAATCTGTTACCATGAACTGTTTGATTACTGTTCTTTCTGTAAATTAAATAAAAAAAAAAGTTTTTTTTTAATGAAAGTAAGAAGCCACATTAAAACTTAAAACGAACAGAAATTACTCCGTATATGAAAGGGGCTTTTCCTCCTCAACGCCCCGCTCTTTACGCTAAAGTTTGACTCTTTCTCTTAACTCTACTTCTTAAAACAGTAAAAATTTCACCATAGATCCCAAATATAACTCACAATTTAAGAAGCTGTTTTCAACATTCTATCTCCATCCATTTCCTTTTTTAAGACGTAAAGGGTTACAAATAAGACCATCTTCAATTTTAGCTGCAACTTTTTTTTTGTCTTTACTGTAAGTTTGTTCAGCTTTGATTTCAAAGGCAAGGAAGTCTTAATGATGGAAACAAATTGTAATCCTCCTATACCCTTATTTACACAATAGTTTCTTTTAATTTTTCTACAAATAGTTTGTTTGATTTTTTATTTTGTTTTATTCTTTTTGATTTTTTGCATAGTCAGCAAAATATGTCAATTCAATCTATCAATGAAAGTGTAAAAGTAAGAACTTTTACCAATAAAAACCTACATGGTAGATTTGTGTTACCAATTCACAAAAATGTAGAGGGAAGGGGGTCAAATATATTTTTGATCTCTTATTTAACGAATGCACGAAGAAAAAGGTATTTCAAGATCGAGAAGTCAGTTGTACTACTCCAATTGCATCCTCAATAAGTGCAAAGGTTGAAAGATCTTATTCCAATGTTGGACTGCTGATACAATGTTGTGTTTTACACACAACAAAAATAAAACTAAGCCAAAATTTCTGTTTTCAAAATGAGAAATACAAAAATAAAGTCCCAGGATGTATCACAGAATAGATTTTCTACGCATAACAAAAATCAGAATTTTATTAATAACAGCTTAATCTCTTCTGTGGTAGGTTTGACAATGAAAACAGTTTGGCCCATAGAGCAGGCACACACAGTGGAAAACTTCAACCTTGTCCCCCCCCCTCTTCACAAAAAAGTAGATATTCCTATAATTTTCCCTCCTAGATTTATTATTTTCTATATAATTTATAATTTTATAAAATGTATTTCCATTTGGCATGAACTCTCCAGGTATAAAACCTTATATACATGCATTGCAGGGACTCGAAGCTTGATTAACATACATCATAAGAATCTTGTTGAGGAAAAAGGAATTACAAACAAAAAAAAGCTGAATAAATACATCAAAACATCACCCTAACTTCATTCATGGATTGTGGACATTGAGCTTTCTTAACTATGCCAGTGTTGTCAATAGGGGGCTGGAAGGTAGGAAGGTCATTCATTCATTAAAAAAAAAAAATTTTGGTACAGTACTTTCACTAAATCAAGTTTAAAAAAATCCTGCCCCTCTTAATTTTGAAAAACACATTTTGTATCTTCGGTGCATTTCTGTTGTGTTCAACACAACAACAACACTAAGAAATTTATAATAAAATTCCTTGTGATATTTGCCTTGATTTATCAGCAATCAACTGAATCAATCGTGCACCAAACCATCTTTTGGACCACACTATGGTGCGTTTTTTTGTGGATGGTGAAGTCCTCCCTTTTGAAAAAGTGCAGATAGTCTGGTATTATAATATCAATTTTGTTCTCTTTTTGCTAGTATCAAAGCTTATTCCAATAGGCAACACATAGAACACCCCTCCCCCCCAAAAAAACAAGTCCCCCCTGGACACTACCTCAAGTACTACCGAAAGCATTAAACCTCTTGCCTGGTCATGTCAACTTTCTTAAGGCTCACATGATGAGTCATTGATAACACAATGATGAAAATGGGGGCGCATGTCAATATCTATGATGACACTGAATTTCAAGAGTTCCAATCAAGGAGCTCCAAAAAAAAAAAACAGTACTCGAGGGGCTCCAAAAAATGAAAAAAATCTCCCCAATCAAAAATAATTCTCCTCCCCATGATCCAACTCTTCCCTCACAAAGCCTTGGAATATACTTAAAAATCTCTCCAGATATCCCCTTTGAGATAAAAAAGATAGCTCTATTAAGGGTTGCAATCTTCAAACTGTTAAAATCAATGTTCTCGTTAAACATTAACCGTAATGAACCTCTGCTAATAGCCCTCCAAGATTTTAAATCAGCAGATAAATTACGAAATTCAAAATATTTTCTTAACATCCCAATAAAATCTTCTCTCTGGACCCCAAACCAAAACCCAAATAAAATAGCATTTTAAAACGTCCCTCCAGAAATACCTATTCAGGAACTAAAAGAAGGGCCCTCTGACAGAACTGGTAACCAAATCCCAATTGTTGATGTAATCCAACTGGGTAAACCAGATGCCAATGGCCAAAAGTTAAGCAAGTCTTTCTTATTCACACTAAAAGATGAAAATAATAGCCTGGGTCAGATATTCCTTTTTTAACAAAGGAACCCCCCAAGCCCTACAAGCCAAAACCTATCCAGTGCCAAAAATGTTTAAAACTAGGACACACAAAAAACGCATGCAGTGAAATATTACAAGTATGCAATAACTGTAAAAGCTCCCACCCCACCAGAATGACAAATTGTGAAAATGATCAGCCAAAATGTATCAACTGCAAAGGTTCCCATGATTCTACCAATAAAACTTTATGCCCTGTATATAAAAAAAACGAGCGCTAACACTCCAAATAGCAACAGAAAAAGCCATACCTTACCCATTTGCAGCAATGGAAGCAAATGCAGCTCAATCACACCAGATCAAACACTCTATGAACCACCCAACACTTTCAACCACAGAACAACCATTTTACCAAAAGCATCAAGCACCCCCCCCCCCATAAGACTCCTTACTCAAAACACCCCAGCTCACATTCCTATCAGACAAAATCACCAAGGACAAACCATCTAGTCTCTGCAACTAATGATAGAAGATCAGACTGGCCACCCCTCCCAAGTAGAAACGAATCAGAAGCATTATCAGGAATCAATCAAATTACCAACAGAAAGCCAGACGAGAATCCAAATAAATCAACACTAATATGTGCCTCTTTATACTAAACTCTAATGCAGTCCAGTCAATGAACCTACAACAGCCACAAAAAGCAAAAATCATAAACGAATTGGCAAAATTATACCTACCTAATTACATGCATATCCAAGCAAAAAAATTTTGCTCTACTCCTAGCAAAGCTAAACATTGATACACAGCAATAAGAAAATTAAAACAACAAAGCAGCATATCTCAATACTTCAGTGAAATGTAAGATCACTTTCAGAAAATAAGTAAAATGAACTATTATCTTTTATGAATAATAGTTCCATTGATATTGCTTGCCTTCAGGAAACCCATTTGACTAATAACCAACAAACAAAGTCTCCAGGATACATTATCCTGAGAAAGGATAGGTCTTAAGAGAGAAAAGGAGGTGGTGTAGCTATAATATTAAATAATAATATTAAATTTTGTGGTATTAATTTCCCAGTTTTTCAAATGATGTTGATGTAATTGGTATCATTGTTTGGCTAAATAATATCAAAACATACATATTAAGTCTTTATAATCCTAATGGACAGACTACAGATACAATGGATTTCCATGGATTCAAATTCAAATTAAAAATTGGAGCTTCAGGCTCTGATTTTGTAACAGTTAAAACTTTAAAGTATATTTACCCTGTTATTTCCGGTCATTTAGTGTATTTATTTAATGAATGTTTAAGGACTGGAGTGTTTCCAAGTTGTTTTAAAATTGCAAAAGTTATTCCTGTCTATAAAGGTGGAGATAAAAATGTACTAGGAAATTATAGGCCCATTTCTTTATTACCAGTAGTATCTAGATTGTTTGAAAAATTGATAGTTAAAAGAATGGTTGAATTTTTGGAGAGTAAATCATTTTTTGATCCAAATCAATTTGGTTTTCGGAAGGGTTTATCTACTGAGCATTCTGTTTTATTTTTGACAACTTTTGTGAATGATGCGTTGGATAATGGTATGAAAGTCGCCTCTGTTTTTCTTGATATTGTAAAAGCTTTTGACTGCGTTGACCATTTTATACTCATTGCCAAATTAGAAAATTACGGTTTTAGAGGATCATTTCTTGAATTACTGTCCTCGTTTTTAAAAGAAAGAACTCAATATGTACAACCAGGAGATAATGTTTCTTCAGTCAGTAGTGTTAAATTTGGAGTACCTCAAGGATCTGTTCTTGGTCCCCTGTTATTTCTAATTTTTATAAATGATTTCGTATGATCTTGACATTGGATGTGACGGGGAAAAAGTAATTGTTCCTAGCTTTATGGATGACACTCATATAACTGTGGCTGCACGAACAGGAATTCAGCTGTTGAGTCGTATTAGTTCTTGTCTGGAGTTTGTACAAAATTGGATGAAGCTTAATGAGTTAAATTTGAATTATAGTAAATCTTGCTTTTTATTGTATGGTAGGAGCTCAAATTATTACCCTTGGATAGACAGACTTAATATTGCTGATATGAGTATTTTAAGAATAAATTGTACAAAATATCTAGAAGTTTTAATTGATGAATGTCTCAGCTTTAGAGAACATATAGATTACTAGCTGTTGGGGTGGCGCTTCGCGCCACCCCAACACCTAGTTGGTAGGGCGCTTCGCGCCCCCCAAGCCCCCCCGCGCGCGTAAGTCGTCACGCGCCATATTAGTTACGCGCCATTGTAGTTGTGTCCCTGTGTCCCACCTGTGAATATAGATAGATTTATATATGTGTTTCAAACTACGTAAAAATTGCGAATATACAACATTTTTGGCTTTCCCACTACTGGGAGCTTTCCGTTTCCAATTGTCAGCAATTGATCTGAAAATGTTTGACCAGAGTCATCGTTTTGCAATCGGACACGCATATTTGTAGTTAACTTTAATATTTTTACGTGTGCCCATAAATTAGAACTTTTCAGGCAAGCATTCATTTCGTCTGCAGGAGTTAAACTACGTAAAAATTGCGAATATACAACATTCTTGGCTTTCCCATTGTCTGTGCATATACAAAGCCGTATGTACTAATAATGACGTCATATGCAAACGCTCTTTTTACAAACAAACAAACATGCATACACACAACTCGTTTTTATATAGAGAGATAGATAGATAGATACAATACAAATTAACTGCGTAAAACTTGCGAATATACAACATTTTTCGCAGTCCAATTGTCGCTGCATATAAATAGATTGTCAGGTTTACCGACCCTCGAACATGCAACGCACAATTGTCCATGGGAAAAACAATCAGTATTAAGATCTATACCACATTTTTCTAATGATTGACCTTGAGCTTTGTTAATGGTGATTGCAAATGCTAATCGAATTGGGAATTGCAATCTTTTAAATTGAAAAGGCAGATCCGTTGGAATCATGGGAATGCGAGGAATAAGAACAGCCTCACCCTCAAAAGGCCCTGTCAAGATTGTGGCCTCTATTAGGTTTTCCATTGTTTTTTTTTACGGCAAGTCGCGTGCCATTGCAAAGCTTTGGTGGGTTGATATTTCTTAAAAGTATTATTGGTACGCCTATTTTTAGTTGTAGCACGTGTGGTGGAAACCCTGAAAGATCTATGGAATTTAAAAATTCAGATGGATAATTAACCGCTTCATTTGGTTCCAAAACTGTGTCGACTGACTTGTAAAGGACTGCCTGGTCTCGAATCTTGGTCAAAACAATATTGTTGATTTCGTGGACGTCTATATTTTTGGGTGCGAGAATCGCTCTTTCACTTAGCCATTTATTATTTTTATAATTTTTTAGAATATTCGGAAATACTTTTTCAATCAATTCATTTTTGGACGTCACTAAATTACAGAAATCAGCAGGTAGTTGTATACGTCCTGGAATTGAGTCTATCGTATCATAAATGTCTTTTTGTTCCGACGTTAACTTGGAAATGTTATTTTGTACATACAACAATAGATCATTTGTACTGTAACTTTTTTCACGATCCAATTCTACACATGTCGAAACAGCAGCGATACGGTTAGGTGAAGGCATTCCCAAATCCTGAAGAGGTTTGTTTGACATACGTACGCACAAATCTTCTATAATAACTAAAGTGTAGTTATAAATTTCTGATGTAAAATCAAAAGTCATATCTGACGTCTCTAACTGTTTTCGATGGAGTATATCTTCGGACATTTTTGACTTATATTTTTCCCATAACTCTGTAGGAGCTGATGGAGAGCAAGTTGTTAAAATGATGCCAAACAATGCACGAATTTGACTTGGGGTTGACGTTTCGCACTAATGGGGAATATGGAACAACCCACTGGTTATCTACTTCGATGGTGGTACTGTTGCCATTGTAGGTTCTTCAGTCATTTTACAATTAGAAATTTCTCTTTCAACGGTCTTCTTACAATTAAAAATTTGTCTTTGAACGATATTCTTAAATACCTGTGTCCTGGTCGTCATTTATATTCCCTGTGTCCCGGTCGTCATTTGTGTCCTGGTATCCCAGTCTGTAATTTCTCTTTGAGTGTCCCGGTCGTTATTTATATTCCCTCTGTCCCGGTCGTCATTTGTGTCCCGGTCTGTAATTTCTCTTTGAGTGTTTTTTCTTTTTAGTATTTTTTAGTTTTTTACATTTTTTCTTTTTTCAGTTTTCTTTTTCTTCTTTATTTTTCAGCTTCACTATGAAATACATATCGCCGAACCTTTGTTTTTTTACCTAAAATCTGGTAGGCATTGATGACCTTATCCGAGTCAAAATCCCAAACCCAATCATCATTGCTATCATTTTCAGTTTTGATATGTTTTGACTCTCGCTGTCCAGGTGGATCTTCATCTAACTGCGCGGTTTTGCGTTTTTTAGCCTCAAGCCTGTTTCCTTGCTGTTCTTTTGATTCCTCAGCACGCTTTCTTTTCTGACTTTCTCTATCAGCAGCAAGTTTTTTGGCATAGACTCTTTGAGCATCTTCATCAGCTTTTGCCATTGTAAGTTCATCAGTCATTTTAAACTTAAACATTAATAGATTTTTACGTGAACATATATGTCTTAAATATCTTTAATGACGTCACCGTCATAGCAAAAATGACGACAACTAACTTCATGACGTCAGCCGACACAGAAACATGAGGTCACCTGATCCACAGACAGACACACAGACAGACAACTTATTTTTATATATATAGATACTAGCTGTATCTATAGTATCTATATACTATAGATACAGCTAGTATCTATAGTATATAGATACTATCTATGTATCTATATACATAGATACATGTTGGTGGGGATACATGTTGGATACTAGTTGGTGGGGCGCTTCGCGCCCCCCCAAGCCCCCCCGCGCGCGTAAGTCGTTACGCGCCATATTAGTTACGCGCCATTGTAGTTGTGTCCCTGTGTCCCACCTGTGAATAGAGATAGATATAAATATATGTTTTTAACCACGTAAAACATGCGAATATACAACATTCTTTGCTGTCCCATTGTCTGTGCATATAAATAGATTGTCAGGTTTACTGACTCTTGAACATGCAACATATAATTGTCCATGGGAAAAACAATCCGTATTCAGATCTATACCTCATTATTCTAATGATGTGTCCCTGTGTCCCGGTCGTAATTTATATTCCCTGTGTCCCGGTCGTCATTTTTGTCCCGGTGTCCCAGTTTGTAATTTCTCTTTGAGTGTCCCGGTCGTCATTTATATTCCCTGTGTCCCGGTCGTCATTTGTGTCCCGGTGTCCCGGTCTGTAATTCCTATTCGAACAATCCCTGTGTCCCGGTGGTCTTTTATATATCCCGCCTGTGCCCCCGGCGTCCCTGTTGTAGTTGTGTCCCTGTGTCCCTGTCGTCATTTATATTCCCTGTGTCCCGGTCGTGATTTGTGTCCGGGTGTCCCAGTCTGTAATTTCTCTTTGAGGTTCCCGGTCGTCACTTATATTCCCTCTGTCTCGGTCTAATGACGTTACCGTCAAAGCAAAAATGACGACAACTAATTTCATGACGTCAGCCGACACAGAAACATGACGTCACCTGATCCACAGATCCACAGACAGACAGACAACTTATTTTTATATATATAGATTAGTCTTAAACTCGCTAGGAATGTTGGCATTTTAAGAAAGTTGCAGTATATTTTCCCAAGAGATATTTTAAGAACTATATATTATTCCTTAATTCATCCTTATCTGCTATATTGTTGCAATGTTTGGGGTAGTACATTTCCTTCTCATCTCCATCGTGTTCGAGTTTTGCAGAATAAAGTGCTTCGAGTGTTATATGGTGTAGGTTTTAAAGACTCGGTACAAAAGAGGTATATAGAATGCAAAATCTTGCCTTTAGCAGGACTTACTATTTTTTATCGAAGCCTGTTTATATATAAATATTTTCAAAATTGTTTACCAATATGTTTTAAAAGTATGTTTGAATTAGGAAGTGATATTCATACACATTCTACGAGACAATCCGATATAATTCGTCGTCCGCTTGCTATTACCCGTAGATCTCAATTCTCTATTCGGCATCTAGGACCCCATGCATGGAATTGTTTACCTACGACTTTGAGAAACATGGATAGTTTTTTTGAATTTCGGCGGGAATTAAAGCTATTTTGCCTTAATATTTATGGTTTTGATAGTTGAGTGGACCTCAAGTGGAGCCAAGATGTTGGTTTTTACGTTGGTTTTTATTTTGGCGATACTGGTAAAGTGGTTTTAGTTTCTTTTTGTTTTGTCTCTTTTGAAGTGTAAATCCGTTTTGATTGAAATGCAGGGTAATTGATTTTTTCTTCTTCTTTCTTTTCCTTTTCTTTTCTTTTTATTTTTTCTTCTTTTTCGTATTGTTTTATTTGTATGTGTATTCGGGTTGTAAGCCCAAACAAGCTTTGCTTCGGGCCATTTACTTGTTTTGTTTTGTTATTTATATTAATAAACCCATCTTTCTCTCTCTCTCTCTCTCTCTATAACTAATTGTAATATGTTAAAAAACATAATTATTTGCGGGGATTTCAATGCCCACATCCTTCTCTGGGGGGGATAAGCCAGCAAATAAAGCTGGTAAGCTTATTGAAAGCTTGATTTCAAATAATACTGAATTAGCAGTTGCTACCCCTCCAACATATTTTAAACACCAAAAGTGGCAAATTTTCAACTATTGACCTACAAATTGTGTCAATAAATATTTTGAACAAAATTTATAAAAAGAAAATTGATAATCTCTGCTCTGACCATTTCACAATAGTTTCCTCTTTAAATAAACCAGCTAAAATTCTGCCACATATCCCTAAATATATCAACACTAAAGCAAATTGTACTATGTTTAGAAATAAGGTTAATGATGAAATTCTAAGTCTCGCCCAGGAATCACATACTTCAGTTGTAACAGCTGACACACATGCTGAAGTTATGACATCTATACTAACAAATACAGCTGATCGTGCTATCCCCAAAACAACACCTAAGGAAACAATCCCTAAACAAACTGCTAAAGCATGGTGGACAAAAGAATGCTAAATTATTTGGAAAACAAAAAAAGTAGCTAGAAGAACATACCTAAAAAAACCATCCCCTGCTACATATTTAAGTAAATTACAAGCAGAGGCTAATCTCAAGAGAACAATAATTAATGCTAAATACAATTACTAGAATAGTTTTGCAAATAGTCTTTCCAGAGAAACATGTAAGTCAATTAAACATAAACTTATAAGCAAAATCTTAGGAAAAAAACATCCCCCAACCAACTTCAGTATGAATTAATATATGATTATACACACTATGACATTGACATTGAAAAGACAAAATTATTTGCTACCCTTTTCTCAAAAAAGCCAACATCAAAAATAAAAATATCACCACTCAAATCTTAATAAATCCAATTTACCAGCTCTGTCCAGAATCAGAGTATATAAAGCGTCCATTCTCAATACATGAACTGAATAATGCAATACAACATATCAGGGTCAATGCTATAAGTAGCTATGATAATATACATACTATATGGATGAAGAATCTTACCCCTTTGTATAAACAGGAACTCCTAAATTGCTATAACCATGCATATATACTAAAACCTATAGTTGCTATAACCATGGTCACATCCACATTCCCCAATGTCTGGAAATGTTCATCTCTTCTACCAATTTTAAAGAAAAATAAACCTAAACATGACCCTGAGTCAGATAGACCTACAATGATTACTCCTGTGCTGGGAAAAGTAAAGTAGAAAATGATTTACCAGTGGCTGCTATGGTTTGTTGAAAAGAATAATATGATACCTCATACTCGAACTGGCTTCAGAAAACACCACTCCACAACAGATGCTTTCATATTGTTAACAAATGCAATAAATGAATCCCTATAAAAAAAAATAATGTCCTAATTGCTGCATCCCTAGACTTTTAAGAGGCATATGACAATGTTAACCACCAGATTCTTTTAGTTAAACTTGCAAATCATGGATTACCCCCAAACTTGTATCATTCATGGAATCTTTCATAGAAAACCAAAGCTTCATTGTTTGTGTAGGTTCGGCCTCTTCACCCAAAACTTCAATAACCAAAGGTCTTCCACAGGGTGCAGTCCTGAGCTGCCTCCTTATTTCCTTATTTATCTGGGACATAAACCTTCCACACACCCATTTACAATATGCTGATGATCTGGTATTATGGGCAACTGGCAACACCTTTGAGATTGCACATTCAAAGTTGCAAAAAGCACTTTTCCAATTTGAAAAGTTTTCTCAAAATTCTGATTTACTTATTGCATCCACTAAGTCCAAAATCATCCAATTCCACGATAAGCAAAGTAGTCTTAATTTGAGGCTAACTTAAAATGGAATAATAATTCCAGAGGACAATCAAATTAATTATCTAAGCCTCATACTTGACCAAAAACTTAAGTTCCACCTTCACATCACAAACACAATAAAAAAAAATGCTATAGAAAAATAAGAATAATAAAAAAGACTACTTGCCAAACCTTGGGGCTGTAATGAGAAAATATTGCTCCAATTTCATCAATCACATATAAGACCCCATATTGATTATGGTCTCATAGTTAATGGTGCTTGTGCAAATATCCATTTGCAAAAAATTGAAATAACACAAAATGATATAATCCATCTCATATTTGGTCTTAGGAAACCAACAAATACTAAGTTTCTGCTTACTGAGAGTGGACTATCACCAATAAATGAAAGAAAGAACTAGGTACTTATTGAAGAGGTACTTATCAGTCAATGCAACATGTACTTATCAGTCAATACAAACATGTTTACCTTCAGTTACCTTAAATCACCTGTCCAGCAAGATAAAGGTGGTAATGAGCCTCCTGTGCAACATCTTGCTGGTGGTGTGACATGACTATGGTCTGGCATCCCAGGTTAGTCTACAGTCTGCATTGGCCCAGTCCTGATCAACTCCTTTTGTGAATGTATTTATGGTTTGGGACTAGATGGTGGCTTTGGAGAGGCTGTTCCAGTAAGGGACAAAGCATACAGAGAAATATTGCCAGTGCTCATGTCAATGGCAATGGGGGACTTGTAGCTTCTTTGTGCAACCTCTTGTCATGCTTGCAAGGGATGAGGAGAGTACTTGACTTGAAAGGTCGTTTTCTAGCAGTTTGCAAGTAGCAATTGTGTCTCCTTTCTTCCTTCAATAAAGTAGGGTGGGGAGTTTGAGGGATACAAGGTGTTCCTCATATGGCTTGTCTTGCAAAGCTGGTGTGATGCTCTCCTTTTGTTGCTCACCTTTGGACACCCTCAAGTGCTTTAACATCCATTTTATAGTGAAGAGATGCTTGGGTCATTCTGAATTCCAGACATGGATGTACAATAGTTTTGTAAAGCTTTGTGACTACACATGGCTTCCTGGTGGTAGATGTTCATTTTATGAGCCCTAGGGATTGGCTGGCTTTAGTAACTTGAGCTTGTGTGTGGCTGTCAAACTTGAGTTTATCATCAACAATAACCCCCATGTCCTTCTCCTGACTTACAGCTTAAAAGGTTTAAAATTAAATTTATTTGAAATGAATATCATAGGCCAAATTGGATTCAGGATGAAATTTTGATAACAGAGGTAAGTTTATTTCTTGAATATCTGAATATTTGGTAAAATTCTAGTTAATTGACTTCTTGCTATCTCAGAAAGGGTTTGGAAAAAATTTAGAATTTAGAAAAAAATCATTGATATGACTCAAAATTCTACTCAAATAACAGGAATTGCATTTTCAGAACTTAAGGCAGAGAAAAAGCAACTAGTAACTTAAAATTAAGGTAAAATGTTGTTTTGTCATGTAGGCAAATTTCAGGCCCTCTAGAAGGAGAAGGAGTGGAGGTGGGGGTAAAATTCTAGTTAATTGACTTCTTGCTATCTTGGAAAGGGTTTATGTTAGGAAAATGAAACTTTAAGGGATGGGTCTACAGGCTAAAGTATGTCCTAGGAAGGTATTTTGAAGTACACACCTCCACTCCTTCTCCCTCTTGAGGGCCCTGAAATTTGCCTACATGACAGGTCTATACCTATTGAAATTTTGACAAAACAACATTTTACCTTAATTTTCAGTTACTAGTTGCTTTTTCTCTGCCTTTAGTTCTGAAAATCCAATTCCTGTTATTTGAGTAGAATTTTGAACCATATCAGTGTTTTTTTTCAAAATTTAGGAAATGTATTTCTATATCTTTAAAACCTTATAAAATGGAACTGAGCAAAGTTATGAAGCTGAAAACAATTTTGTTGTACTTAAATTAAGCAGAAGATCTATTTAGCAAGGTTTCACTTTTATAACACACATATTTTTAAAGGTCATCAAAGGTCACAGCCCTCTAGAGGGAGAGGGAGTGGAGGTAGTTGCTTGCAAATACCTTCCTGGAACATACTTTAGTCTATAGATTCATCCCTGAAAGTTTCATTTTCCTAACCTCACCCCTTTCTAAGATAGCAAGAAGACAATTAACTAGAATTTTACCAAGGTGGGTACTTCAAAATACCTTCCCAGGACATACTTTAGCCTGTAGACTCACCCCTAAAATTTTCATTTTCCTAACCTAAACCCTTTCTGAGGTAGCAAGAAGTCAATTAACTAGAATTTTATCAAATAGCCTATTCTATTAACATATAGCCTATATAGCTTTACCAATAGGCCTACCTCTAAATTGTGCAAATGACAGTGCAACTGCACCACACTGGTAATGCTGCTCTACTGTTTACCATTAGTCTAGGGTACTTAAGACTTACAGTGTTGTATAAGGTTAAAAAATTAAGTAAATTATATACTTATCTGGAATATTCAGACAAATCTAAGGGTGAAACAATCCATTTTCAAGTTGGCATATGCTAGAAGATTTTACAGTGATTCCACCTGTCACTGAGTACCTCACCCTAACCTAAAATATTTACCAGCTAAGAGATCTTTATGATCTATTTCGCCAAGACTTTTCCTTTTCTGTTTGGGACTATAAGATTTTTGTTATTTCCTGTCCAATTCGAGAAATTTTATTCTGTTTCTTCAGTGAATAACTGAGGAGCATTGCTCTTGTCTCCACCGCTATCCATCTGAACTGTAGGCTAAAAATTTACCGCTTCCATCGCTTTACGATGCTCACCAGCAGTTATGTTTAAATTATTTTGCTTAGAACTGAAAAAGAGTTATGCGGCAAGGACAGGAAAAACAAATTAAAAGATGTAGTAACTCCAAAGATTTATCATATTATATCTTTTCTTCAGGGATGCTGTTTTGAGGAGGGCAGTTGCCACCCTCCCTAATAATTTGGAAAAAAACAACTATTATATAGCCCAAGCACCCTGACTATCCGGTTATGAAACCAGCTTATCCCCCCCCCATTACCCCGCTGTTTTTATTTTATGAAAAAATCAGAATTTTTTTAATATTATTATTATTCATTTTTTTCCCGTCAAAACAAGGTGCAGACGGAGTAATCACTAAAGATAATAAACAGAAAAACGAATAAAAAAGACAATTGAAAATTCAAATACATGACACAAAAAACTCTTCATTACATGCATTACATTAATATGAACAAACTATTGCTATCAAATTGATGACCATGGATAGTGATTTTTTTTTTTGCAAACGGGATAGAGATATGTTACACCAATATTTGGGTCTGCAATCTTATTCAATTGGATGATTTTACGGTTTCTCGTCCGAGGAGGAAAACTCAAAAGATACTTAACAAATCAGAAGAAGATCGATTGTAGGTACTTTTTATCTGTAGCCTTAAACAATTTCCAGAAAGGAGCAATGTAAAGTAGATGTGTATAGGCTGGGGCATTGTAGATGAATGCTAGAAGGTAACGTATGAAGCTTTGTTTGCTTTTTGTGATTCCAGCGTAAGAAAATCTAATTTTATGCTCAACGTACGTTATCAGCAAACGATGTGTGTGGCCGATAGATGCGCCAATCGGAAGGCCCAGGGAAGTAATATGGTCTCCGGGTTTGATAAAAAAACCTTCCAGATTTAGGAAAGAAATAGAGGGATTTTGCCAACTAAAAAGGACAACTTCAGTTTTCTCGGGATTAAAAGACAGTCCAATTTTTGACTATTCAACTTTGAGGATTTTGAAAGTCTTCTTAATGTGCTAGATCGTACAACTGAAATTCGTAATCTCATCAGCATATCAAATAAGAGACGCATCAATTCCGTCAATAATGCAAGCAGGAGGACATTTTGCCCTAGTTTCCAGAACAGTATTATTGAACAGGGTTTGTGAAGTGATAATTCCTTGTCTAGTCCCTTTCTACGGGGATGGGGTGCTGAGGAATCACAGGCATATTCGAGGGATTCGATTAGTTTGGCCTCACACAAGAATTAATGCAATTATACTGAGATTGATGAAGACAGGTGTATACGCACCCATCCCTTTCTTTACGGGTATAGGGTGCTGAGGAATCACAGGTAAATTCGAAGGATTCGACTAGTTTGACCTCACACAAGAATTAATGCATTTTTACTGAGATTGATGAAGACAGGGGTATACTGCAGGGATATACGGGATGGGAGTTTTAAACACGCTCTAAGATTCTTATATAAATCCCCGAGAACACGGACACCTGATGGGTTGACGCCTCACTTTGCCATACGGAGAAGCATGGACGAATAAATTAAGGAATCGAATGCTCGTTTAATGTTTTATCTGGAGAGGATCAGACTGTATGAATATGAGAACGGCCAAGATTAGCTTGAAAACCGAACCAATTTGGGCAAATGTAACATTTCGGTTTAAGCTCATCAACAAACAGGAGCTCAAAAAGTTTACAGAGCGTAGTAGAGACCACGATGGGACGGAAGGATTAACATTGCGACTATGACTTTCCTTTTTTGGGAATCGGAGTCAGATCACTGATGCAGAATGAGAAAGGGACAATATCTGTATCACGTATCATTTGTGTGAGAAGGCTGAGGTGACGCAACAGTACATAGCTTTCGTTACTTTTGTGTAGAGTACTCACCTTGTCTATCTCCAAAGACGCTTTCCAAGATTTCCCCCCCCCCCCATCACGCCCAGTGTCCCCAGATCCGATCCGAATTGAAAACGGAGCCTCTGAGACATAACATATTTCTATATATCAAGTTTCATTAAGATCTGATGACTCATTCGTGAGATAAACATACCTCAATTTTCACGATTTCGATCATACCACTAGACCAGCAAGCGACATTTAAGAACAACAATCATTTGTTTTATCGGCAAATAAAGTTCTTCTCAACTATCTTGTTCGGTTGCTCCCCCCGGGTCCCCCCATCGGTTCCGGTTCCGTCCCCCCCATCACGCCCAGTGTCCCCAGATCCGATCTGAATTGAAAACGGAGTCTCTGAGACATAAAATATTTCTACACAGCAAGTTTCATTAAGATCTAATGACCCATTCGTGAGATAAACATACCTCAATTTTCACGATTTCGATCATACCACTAGACCAGCAAGCGACATTTAAGAACAACAATCATTTGTTTTATCGGCAAATAAAGTTCTTCTCAACTATCTTGTTCGGTTGCTCCCCCCGGGTCCCCCCATCGGTTCCGGTTCCGTCCCCCCCATCACGCCCAGTGTCCCCAGATCCGATCTGAATTGAAAACGGAGTCTCTGAGACATAAAATATTTCTACACAGCAAGTTTCATTAAGATCTAATGACCCATTCGTGAGATAAACATACCTCAATTTTCACGATTTCGATCATACCACTAGACCAGCAAGCCACATTTAAGAACAACAATCATTTGTTTTATCGGCAAATAAAATTCTTCTCAGCTATCTTGTTCGGTTGCCCCCCCCCCCCAGATGGTCGAACCGGGGAAGCGACTATTTCTAATTTAATCTGGTCTGGTCCTTGATACGGTCTGGTCGCGAAAGTGTTGTGAGAGCAACGCTTTGGTTTTGTCTCTTTGTTATCGGTTAAACGCTGAAGATGTCAGCCTATTGAAGCTTTTAAGACGTTATGTTCAAAGAAGAACGCGATCAGTAATCACATGATCAAAGGCTATTCCTAGGCGTGGAAAAAAAAAACAACAATAACAAAAGAATATCGAAAGAAGGGACAAAATTGACTTTACAGCCAGTTGAACTTTAAACTTCTCAATCGTAGATATCGTGACGGATGAAAGCTTAGAACAATATCTTATATAATCCAGTTGGTAATATAAAGCTATCTGTAACTTTTCAAGATCAAAATACCATAAATGACACTATTAATTATGAAGAAACTACTATAACATATTTTTATCAGCTCAACACGAGCTATCGATAATACCGAAAGAAGGGACTAAATTGACTTTGCAGCCAGTTGAAGGTTATCCTTATCAATCGCAGACATCGTGACGGATGAAAACTTGAAATGGTATCTTATATGATCTAGTTGGTATTATAAAGCCATCCGTAGCTTTTCAGGATCAAAATACCATAGATGACACTCTATTAATTATTACGAAACTGCCTCGTTGTTTTACGTTATCGTTTGTACCCGTTGCATAAACATTTAATTCTAGGTTACAGTGAGTATGGGTAGGCTACACCAACTATCGAAAGTTACGAGCCCCTCTTCACTGAAGATGATTGTAACCTAACAGACGATTGTTACTTACAAGTCCCCTACATGTCTTACCACCGGAACCCACTCGGTCTTACCATCAAATACACTGGAAACAAATAATAGGTACACCAAATAGCAAAATTTGCAAAACCCTCATTGCCTAAGATGATTATAAGCTAACATCTGACCTTTCCTTACAAGTCCCCTACATATCTCACAATTGGTATCGGCCTATTTTTGGTTTCAGTGTATACCTTACTACTGAAGTTGTCAACCCCTTGAAATTCTTAAACTGGTATATCTCATGAAGGAATTTTTGTACCAAAAAATGGATAACATACTTTGGTCAGCTCATCACGAGCAATTATACCAAAAAAAAATAGTATCGAAAGAAGGAACTAAATTGACTTTGCAGCCTGTTGAACTTTTTCCTTTTCAGATCAAGACTTGGAATAATATCTTATATAATCTAATTGGTATTATATAACTATCCGTAACTTTTCAGGATCAAAATATCATAGATGAAACTCTATTAATTATTACAAAACTGCCTCATTGTTTCACGCTATCGTGTGTACCCGTTGCGTAAACACTTAATTCTATGTTACAGTGAGTATGGGTACACCAACAAGCAAAAGTTACAAACCCCCCATCGCTTTCATTGTTTTACGTTATCGTTGGAACCCGTTGCGTAAACACTTAATTCTAGGCTACAGTGAGTATGGGTAGGCTACAACAACTAGCAAAAGTTACAAACCCCTCTTCACTGAAGATGATTGTAGCCTAACAGACGATTGTTACTTATAAGTCCCCTGCATGTCTTACCACTGGAACCAAATTGGTCTTACCATCAAATACACCGGAAACAAATAATAAGTACACCAACTAGCCAAAGTTGTAAGCCCCTTATTGCCGAAGATGATTATGGTCTAACAGCCGACTGTTGCTTACAAGTCCTCTACTTGTCTAACAATTAATATCGGCTTATTTTTGGTTTCAGTGTGTACCCTACTACTGAAGTACCCTTGAAACTTTCAAACTAGTATATCTCATGAAGGAATTTTTGTACCAAAAAATTGATGACACACTTTGATCAGCTCATCAAGAGCTATCGATTACCGTAAAAAAAATTCGATCTGTCTTAGTTCAAAAGTTGATATTTTTTGCCGCAGGCCAACTTTTTAACGTCACCACTTAGAAAGGAGAAAAGGATAAGCTCCAATTTCTTTAGCAATGACAGAACTTTTAAAGTTTAAGAGGTACATCTGATAACATTTCTCTACCTCAATCCCAAGTCCGAAAAAACAAATGATAAACCCAGCGAAAATCACGGCAGCACTTTCGGACCCAAGGGGAAATGCCGCTTTTTTGCTTCTGTAAATTTTTCTATTTATCGCTCAAAGAAGATATATTGGCTGTGGGGCCGGGTAACTGCCGCATATATTTAACACTTATAGATTTTAGTCCATCTTCAATTTGAAAGTGGTGCCTGCCTGCTAGAACGGAGCTTTCCACTCGAAAGCAGAAACAAGGTTTGATGAAACGAAAGCTTGGCTGCACAACTTCAGATACTCCTCTCTGACATAGGCTATATAACTCCACTTCACTTCGCACACCATAGTCTCTGGCTCGTGGACAAGCAAAAACCATCCTTTTTGGCCGCAGGTAAGAGTTCTGCGGAGTTTTCCAAAATGTAATGCCATAGTCATCAATCCGGCCTGAGGTCCCCACTTTCCATAAGAACCGCACAGGTTACCAGTTTCCAGGAATAAGCCGAGATCGGCGGCATAGAAGAAAAAAAAAAAAAAAAACGGGACAAAACCAAAGTGTTGCTCTCGCAACACAAATATGTTGAAGCCAGGCTAATCCGCAAAAAATTATTTCTAGAGTGAGGACAACTTCAAAAATGACTTCAAAAATAGGCTAAATTATACAAAAAGTTTAAGAATTAAAAGAACAAAGGGAAAAAATTGCTAAGAAGAGAGAAACGAGGGTAATAACAGCCAGTAGAAAACAGAAGAAAATTATGCAAATCTTTCGGTCAAAACCTCCGTTCAACCGTCCTCAGTGCAGAATACAGATAAAATTCCAAAGGACAATATAAAAACCAAACCCAAAACAAGCACTGAAACTAAAATAGCACCATTTCAGAGCAACGATGAAAGTGTAACTGAATAAGAACTACAGTCCTGAATGACGTTTCAAAATTCCATTTTTTCTGGACATTTCTAAGATAAAACTCTGAAATGACATTCGGTATTACATTTTTTATTCAGTTATCCTTTTATCGTTGCCCAGAAAGAGTCCCATTTTAGCTTCAGTGTTTGTTTCGAGGTTTGTTTTTTTTTATTGTCCTTTTGACTATTATCGGTGGACTATTATGTTGTCCTTTGGACTATTGTATGTTTTTTATTATTCTGCACATAAGACGACGGTGCGGAGGTCTCAACCGAAATATTTGAATAGTTTTCTTCTGTTTTTCACTGGCTGTTGTTATCCTCGTTTCTCTCTTCTTTGCAATTTTCATTTTGTCATGATTAGCCTGTGTGGTCTCAGAAATCAGATGCAACGCAATAGCGTATAAAAAATATATACGCTATAGCGTATAAACTTGATATAGTTTCATTACAAACAAAGGTTTGGATACTGCCTCCTTGCCTAACTGTAAAAGTCTAAACCCTAAAGCGTCATTGCCGCTTAACTGAAAACGAATAATATTAAAAACATTTTCTTTTCCAGTTATTACAGCATTGAAAATGAAAATAAATAAATAAAAAAAAAATCTTAAACTGATGATCATTCAACAATTAATATCATTATATATCGAATATTCAATTTGATTTTATTTGTACTTTCTAAGACTGTTCAGGACACGCATAGTTTTCAATAAAGCACAAATAACGGAGTAAATTTAAGACTTTTACAGTAAGAGAAGGAGGCAGTACCCAAACTCTTTTTTTTAGTGATTTTTGTTCGTTTCAAGCTTTATCTGCACATTTAATTTAAGTTTCAATCGTTCTAAGATTCATTTAATCATTTATATTAGTACCTTATGTATATTTGTTTGCTATGATTGTTTATCTAATTGCTGTTCGTTCTGGGTTTCATTTATACATTAGTAGCATTTTTTTTTTTAAGCTTGATTTGCATATTGAATTTAAGCCTTAATCATTTTAAGATATATTTATTCATTTATATTGGTACCTGTTGTATGCTCTTTTGCTATGATTATACATTTAATTTTTCTTCGTTTTGGATTTCATTTATTCTTTAATAATAATTTCTGATCGTTTTAAATTAATGTAGGTTCTTATTTTTTTCGATCCTAAGTTTAATATTGACTTTACATTTCTTAAAACTTCTTTTTTTTTTTAACTTAAATGTCGCCCTTCTACATGGTTGTATACATTTAATTTTTCTTCGTTTTGGATTTCATTTATTCTTTATTAGTAATTTCTGATCGTTTTGAGTTTGAATTAATGTAGGTTCTTATTTTTTTCGATCCTAAGTTTAATATTGACTTTACATTTCTTAAAACTTCTTTTTTTTAACTTTAATGTCGCCCTTCTAAATGGTTGTATACAACAAAAACTACTTAAAATTGAGACCAAAGAAAAAAAAAAGAAAAAAGAAGAAGAAAACTTAGAGTAACTAAGTAAGGAAACTAGCACCGTTAAAATAAATTTATTTCCAATATCTCATAAAAAAATGAAACGAAAAAAAAAAAAAAAATCACAACTCGACAACCACAGCAGAATTCAGAGGCTTCCCGAGTCATTGCCCTTCGAAACACTTTCAAGCTCCTAGGAGAAAGGAAAAAAATGTACTAGGGAAAAAATTGAAGAAAGAGTAAAAACAAGATGAGTATATATAAATAAAACAATACAATTTACTTGCATAATCGACAAATATAATTGGCTAAAGAACCACATGTGCACAGGGGTTTGACCTTTAGAAAAGGGTGGGGAAATGGGCATATAAAGAACATCATTCTCTGCTCTATAAATGTGTCCTTTGCAACCTCGCAGACATCCTTTGGCTAACTCTACGGGGTTTATTGAGCAGGCATGTACAATATTCCAAAAGTTATACATTGGGAGGTTTAATTTCTTTTGGAAGAATTAAAAAATAAATAGATAAAAGAAAAAAATCTTAGCCTTTAATATTCAACCATTAAACAAAATAAATTATCGTAATAGATAGAAAACCCTATTTGTTAAAATTCAAAACGGAGAATACGTAAAAATTTTGTACTTTCATTTTAATATAACAGAATAAACTATGAAACATGTTTTTTTTTATGGAGTCCATTTAAAATGTAAAGTAGAACTGCCCCAAATATAAGGTGTTGTCTGTAATGTCTATCGTAATGGCATGCGTGTTATAAATGCCTGTGTTAATGACACCCTGCACGAGCCCAAAACCTACCTGGACATAGTGGTGTTACTCTTAATGAGTAATATTTTGAAGCAATCATCATCTAGTGGTTGGATTTGGATTTAAATATAAGAAAGATCTTTGAGTAAGGGGAAGCTCATAATGTTTTGTTCCTAACTGCGTTCTGCTTCGTCGGAACTACCACTCTCTTTATACCTCCTCCCCCAGACTAGAATGCCGTTTGGATTTTACTGATAGCGATTCACAGTTCAAACAGTGCATTTTATTCGGCATAACTCCAAAAATAACAATTACAACAGCAAGAAAAAAAAAAAACTGATAGTCATAGTCAAACAGTTCGTGGTAACGAACTGTAGCAAGGAGCGACACGGCTCAATAGTAAACGAAACTCTAAAAACGGAATTTTGATGCTAATAGATGCATCAAAAGAATCAGATTTTTATGCTGATTTTAAATATATAAGTTTCATTAAATTTAGTCTTACTCATCAAAAGTTACGAGCCTGAGAAAATTTGTCTTGTTTTGAAAAATAGGGGAAACACCCCCTAAAAGTTATAGGATCTTAACGAAAATCACACCATCACACTTAGTATTTTTGCCCGAAGATCGATCACGGGTGCGTTATTACTGTTTTATAAAGTAGAATTGAGAGAAAGAGTCAAATTTAAGAGTAAAGAGCGGGGTGTTGAGGAGGGAACAGCCCCTTTCATACATGGAGTAATTTCTGTTCGTTTTAAGTTTTAATGTCGCTCCTTACTTTCAGTTAAAAAACTTGTTTTCTTTTATTTAATCATAGTAAAAGCCAACAATTAAACGTGGACGTATTATACCCACCAACACTGCCATAGTCTATTGCCAAATGTGCTTTATTGAATATGACACGTATTTCAAATAGTATCTTTTTAATTGGTAAAAAACACAAACACTTAAAAAAATACTTCGAATAGTTACTTTTATGATTCTTAGTTTAATTTACTCTTTCAAAATAACACATTATTTTATTCTACTTTTTTTTACTTTTTCTTTTGATTCTATTTCATTCAAAGGTACAGCAATTGACCCTTAGATAAAAAATTCATAACAAATATATGTTATTTATAAAGCAATCTATGTATAGTTTGTTGAAGAAGTTTATAGAATTGACGAATCATTAAATGATTATAAAAGAGAATAGTTATAAATAGAATATAATAGTTATAAAAAAAACTGTTTAAAACATAGTTTGTTTTCAGCAAAGCGCAAATGACACTCTAGCCTTTAGAGGGTTTATGGTGGCAGTAGTCTTTTTCTTGTTGGTGGCAATTTCTTTTCGTTTAAAATTTAAATTTATTATTTATTTCAATTTGTTCTTGTTTTCACATTGGTTTAACATCTACAATAATATCATTTATTAAGTTTGACTTATTACAAGGCTTTATATGTCATCGATTCAGGCTAAATTCTTTTCTGGAATAATATGTTATTAAAGAAATCTCCATTTTTTTTTTTTTTAATGGTATAATATTACTATAGCACTCCATTTGTTTTTTGAATGGTATTTTGGGAACATCCATGAAATTTATAAGGTTTTAGTTAGTTTTTTTTTAGAATATGAAAGAAAGAGAAAAAGAAGAGAGAGAGAGAGAAAGAGAGAGAGAGAGAGAGAGAGAGAGAGAGAGAGAGAGAGAGAGAGAGAGAGAGGAGAGAGAGAGAGAGAGAGAGGAGAGAGGAGAGAGAGAGAGAGAGAGAGAGAGAGAGAGAGGAGAGAGAGAGAGAGAGAGAGAGAGAGAGAGAGAGGAGAGAGAGAGAGAGAGAGAGAGAGCGGGGGAGGAGCGATGAAGGATGAGGGAGATAGAGAGGAAGAGAGCGGAAGAGAGAGAAGAAAAGGGAAGGAGTAATGGAGATAGGGAGAGATTTAACATAATAAAAAGGTTATACTTACGGGATTTAATAATTCCATTTGGTCCCGAGAAATCACCATTACTGAAGGAACACTTTCAGGCACCACAGGGTCTCTAACTTGGGATAAATCAGAAGCACATGGAATAAGAGATAACTTTCCTTGGTTAAGTTCATCAACAATAGGTGAGACAAGTTGTTCCGCGCAAGACGATACAGAAGTACTTCGGGCAAACATTGAGCTGTCTGTGATAAACAAGTCACGTTGAACGGGGAGAATCCGTATAGGACTTGCCCCTTGGAAATAGTCAGAAAGCAAAAGAGGGCTTTGACTTCGTAAGACATCTTCTGGAATTGTCTGTTGACTAGTTTCTAAAGGAGAAAAAGCAGTGCTTTCTAATGCAATACAAGAAGGACCACTAAGTACGCTACTTTGATTTGATTCTTGGACACATGACTCTGTAAGATCAGAGACGCAAGCTTCAAGAGAATCCGACTTGACTGCATGCTGAACAGTGCGAGCAGAGGGCTGCTTCGACCTCGTCAGTTCATCTTTCAAGCCTGGCAGAAAAGTTTCAATTTTGTCCCAGGTAACATTTGAAAATTGATCACCATTTCGTTTGAAAACCCCCGCAGTTTCCATGACTAAAAGCATATTTTTCATTGATTCTGGAATAGCATCAGCAAGTAAATCACTCTCGGTTTTGGAATATTTCTCCATGGATTCAAGAATCATTAGCCAAAGGGCAGTAAAAGTTGGTAGAACAACTAGCAGCTGTAGATGTTGGAGAAAAACTTTTGAAAGCAATGCAGAGGCACGCATTCTCGTTTCATCTATCCCAACATATTTATGTCCCTTATTATCAAGTAGTTGTTCTAAAAGAGGGAAAAGAACACAATTGAAACAGGATTCCCACTGATTAGCCTTCAGTTCTTCTATCATCAGAAGTGCTCTCTGCAGATACGTGATTGCTTTAGTTCTTACATCCTTAGAGCTATCACAACAGAGCCTAGCAAAGCCTTGAAGAACGGGACATAAACCCTTTTCCCAGATTTCATAATCAACTTTGCCTATTCTGCATATCTGTTCATAAAGAGAGTACAAAAAGTCAATAATTCGGAGAGGCACTAGTTGATTGCTCTTTAAAAAATCCTCATCGTCACTTTCATCAGGTTCGTAACCACTACTGCGCGACCTTCCGAGACGAGGTTTTTTCATTTCCTTTTTCTTCTTTGTTGTGGATCTTGCAATACAGGCTTCCACAAATACACGGCAACACTGTACTAAATAACGATAATTAACGTAATTGACACATCCCGATTCTCGTATGATCCATTCCAGCACATCAATAGACTTTTTATAGGTACTAGGTTCACAATGGAACAATTCTCTTGCAACTTCTAGACTATACTGATTTACATAATGTAAAGGAATTCGGAGTGATTCTATTTCGCCCTCTTTGCCAACTACCATCCAGCCTCCTGTTTGACATTTTGAAGATGTTGACAAATCTGGAGTCGATGTCCCGTGGTGAAGAGATGGTTTTTTTGGCTCTAACGAATATAGTTCCGAGTCAGAAGTATAACCTAAAATCGAAAGAAGGAAAAAGTACATCCAAGTGCGTAAAAAGACAGTCTAGCATTATCCGGTTCTAATACGCCTTAGAATCGATCTATACATGAATAAAAACACTTTTTTGAATGTCATAGAAGACATTCATTTTATTACCAAATAAATGCACTTCCTCCTTTTGTATATTTTCTTTTCCCCCTTTCCAAAACTCACTAAAAATACCTGGATCTCAGCCCCCTCAATTCTGCTAATTAAATAGAAATTCTTAGCTAAATTCATTAAAAATTCTGTGCTTCGGTAGTCAAGTATGACTCATTTTATTCTCTGGATTTTGGGTGAGTTGAATACAGAAGGTACAGTATAATGTTTTCCCAAACGAGTAGCGTTATGTTTCTTGATTGGCTAGTCTTCTCTCTTGGTCACAGTTATCTTAATATTGATTTATAGAAAAATTGAGCTTGTTCAGCTTTTGTATAGCTTGTAGAATGGCAATTAAAAGTAAGTTCTCTTTTTTATTATGCGAGTAATTTCTTAACCCGAGACAGATTGGAAAAGTTTGTCAGAGCGGATTGCTTCAGCTTCGGTTGAAGATATTTCTTTGAGGGAGTGAGTATATCAGAGTATTAGTTTTCTTACATATATATATATATATATATATATATATATATATATATATATATATATATATATATATATATATATATATATATATATATATATATATATATATATATATATATATATATATATATATATATATATATATATATATATATATATATATATATATATATATATATATATATATATGGCCGGGCAGGAGCAGCCTAATGGCGATAGCCATTAAAAAGATAGATTTAGGCGAGTTTTTATTCTCGTATTAAGCGGGGCTTCCTTCACCAGGGCCGTAACAGTTTGTTACGTCAGTGTTGGTGACAGCTACAGTGATATTGGTTGCAGCTAGGGTAACATTGTTGCAAGAATTCCAATCCACCTTTTCCAGAGATTTGGGCAAAATCTAGGTTATAATCCCTATAATATAACCTATAAACTCTACTAGAACACCCAAGAATTTGAAAACATTTTTTGTTTGGAGATTTGTGGCCTAGCCACTTCTTTAGAATATTACATCAAAGAAAACTTGTCAGCTTTTGTGCGCATAAATAATCGGTAGTTAAAACATTATCAAAGAGACAGTATTACAACAAAAGCACAATATTACGGAAATACTGTCTTCTTTCACAGGTGGGTGGAAAATTTCAGAAATTGATTGAATATTATTATCGCTTTAGATAAGAGCTAATTTGAAAGACTACTTACGGACCATTGGACGCAATTTTTTTTTGGAAGGGGGGGTGGCCTTCCCTTTTTTATATAATCTGCCTGGTTATAGATATGTTTGTATGTATGTATTTCCAAAAAAAAACATCGGACCATAGGAAAAAAACAGCAAACAAAACAGAAAATAAAAATGATAAAACCACTAACAAGAGCTAATAGCACATATGGCACTTGTGACGAGGTCGGAGAAGCCAAGGGCTCATATGGCATGACCTCTAGCAAAATTCTATAAGTCAATAGATTGATTTAAAAGAAAAATCAGAGGCTTAATACTGACCAGGATTTAAAATAAGGATTCTAAATATCAAAATTCATTCAGATCCGATCATCCATTCGTACATTGAAAATACCTCAATTTTTAAAATTTTTCATATCCCTTCAGTCCCTCAGTCAGTCGAATCGGGAAAAACGACTTTATCAAGTCAATTTGTGCAGGTCCCTGACACACCAATCAATTTTTATCGTCCTAGAACGTCCAGTAGCACCGAACTCGCAAGAGCACTGACCCCCCCCCCCAAAAAAAGAGAGAGCGGTCCTGATCTCTCCACTCTCAGCGTTTCGAAGATTTCTGTTTCTCCCCTACCTCCCCCCATATGTCCCCGGATCCAGTTCGAATTGAAAATAGAGCATTTAAGACATAAGATCTTTCTATTTAACAAGTTTCATTAAGATCCGATCACCATTCTTAAGATAAAGATACCTAAATTTTCCTTATATTCTTTATATATTCTTTTTGTACTCTTTGCTTAACCTCCTGTGCATATTCACCATTCCAAAAAAAACTTAACCCCGAAATACACGAATTCTTTTTTAATCTCTATAAAATCACATTTATATCTAAATTGATCATTTTCCCTTAATTTTCCAACTTTCTTAAAAGCTACATTTACTGTTTTCTTCTTGTTTAATTCTAATGCTTTCATATCCAAATATTCCTCCATTATGTTTAATAATGTTTGCATGTCTTTTGCTGATTGTGCTACAGGCGTAATATCATCAGCAAACAAAAGCATACATATTTTTGAAACACTTATCAGTACTTACAGAGCGCTTGTCAAATAGTTCGTGGTAACGAACTGTAGTAACGAGCGACCCGGCTCAATAGTAACCGAAACTCTAAAAAATGGAATTTTGATACCAATAGTTACATCAAAAGAATCGCATTTTAATTCTGATTTTAAATATACAAATTTCATCAAGATCAGTTATACCCATCAAAAGTTACGAGCCCGAGAAAATTTGCCTCATTTTAGAAAATAGGGGGAACACCCCCTAAAAGTCATACAATCTTATAAGTCACACCATCAGATTCAGCGTATCAGAGAACCTTGTTGTGGAAGTTTCAGGGTCCTATCTACAAAAATGTGGAATTTCGCAATTTTTGCCAGAAGACAGGTCACGAATGCGTGTTTATTTGTTGTTGTTTTTTTTCACAGGGGTAATCGTATCGACTGAGTGGTCCTAAAATCTTGCGAGAGGGCTCATTCTAACGGAAATTAAAAGTTCTAGTGCCCTTTTTAAGTGAGCGAAAAAACTGGAGGGCACCTAAGCCCCCTCCCAGGCTCATTTTCCCCCCAAAGTCAACAGATCAAAATTCTGAGATAGCCATTTTATTCATCATAGTTGAAAAACCTAATAACTATGTCTTTAGGGACGACTTACTCCCCCGCAGTCCCCGTGGGAGGGGCTGCAAGTTACAAACTTTGACCTGTGTTTACATATAGTAATGGTTATTGGGAAGTGTACAGACGTTTTCAGGGGGATTTTTTGGTTTAGGGGGGAGATTTGAGGGGGGTTACGTGGGAGGATATTTCCATGGAGAGACTTCTAATGGGGGAAGAGAATTTCAATGAAGGGGGCGCAGGATTTTCTATCATTATTTGAAAAAACAATGAAAAAATAAATATGAAAAGTTTTTTCTATTGAAAGTAAGGAGCAGCATTAAAACTTAAATTGAACAAAAATTATTACGCATATGAGGGGTTTACCTCCTCGCTATACCTCATTCTTTACGCTAAAGTATTTTTAGTAATTTCAACTATTTATTCTACGGCCTTTGTGATTCAGAGGTCATTCTTAAGGAATTGGGACAAAATCTAAGCTTTAGTGTAAAGAGCGAGGTATCGAAGAGGGTTGAACCCCCTCATATACGTAATAAAAACATACGAATATAGAAGTTAGTTACATAAGTTAATTCGTAAGTTACGTATATTTTTTACCAATAAAAACGTTTGTAAAAAATTAAAAGTTCTAGTTGCTTTTTTAAGTAATCAAAAACTTGGAGGGCAACTAGGCCTCCTCCCTCGCTTCTTTTTTCTCAAAATCTTCCGATTAATTGTAATTAATTAATATGCAAATTTCGTTTTAATTATTTATGTGCGGAGAGCCAAGATCAAAACATGCATTAATTCAAAAACGTCCAGAAATTAAATACAAAAACAAGCTTTTTTAACGGAAAGTAAGGAGCGACATTAAAACTTAAAACGAACAGAAATTACTCCGTATATGAAAGGGGCTTTTCCTCCTCAACGTCCGGCTCTTTACGCTAAAGTTTCTTACTGTTTTAAAAAGAACAGTTAAGAGAAAGGGTCAAACTTTAGCGTAAAGAGCGGGACATTGAGGAGGAAAAGCCCCTTTCACATACGGAGTAATTTCTGTTCGTTTTAAGTTTTAATGTCGCTCCTTACTTTCCGTTAAAAAAGCTTGTTTTTTTATTTAATCTCCTGGAAGGAATCAAATATATCGTTAATGCACACCTTGTACAAAATCGGTGACAGTGACATCCCTGTTTTAAACCTATTCACGACCAAATTCTCCCGGATACCTTACCTATTATTCTAACAACTAGGCCTACTGAACTATACATTCCTACAATTAATCTAGCAAAACTTACAAGCAGTCCTATCTCCAAAAGTCGCTTAGCTAGGTATTGATATAAGAATGTACTATATTGAGGGAAATAATATATCGGGTGCAGATGTGAAGTTTTACTTAGCAGGGTAGTTAGCCCTGTTTGAAGTATAAGAAAGTAGATATACTATCCAAGTCTTTGGATCAGTTTACTTTCGTGTTTTCTCTAATTGTATTTATGTTTTTGACTTCGGAGAGCTGTTTTGAGGCAAATTGAATCAATTATCACCGCTTATTACGTGGATATTTAAATATATTGTAGTATTTATTATTTGGTATAGCCATATTCCCTGAAAACCCAGGGCATCAGTTTAATATCATTTTGTAAGCAATACTCATTTCTGAACTTGCTAGGAGAGATATAAGGTCAAGACCTCTCAGGCGACTAGAGGAATAGGTTAGATGTTTATGTGTTTATACTTGAATAATTTCAATCCGGTATTTGTTTAAGTTAGGTATTACAGCGAGCGAAATTACTGCAGTGAGCCAAAGAAAGGCTTTTTCGGATCCTTGTTTGTTCGGACATCCAGTAAGGAGTATCCAACAGAATTCACCAGTAAGTGACACATCATTTTATCAGCTGGTAAGATGACAAGTTCAAACCCAGTGGCTTCATTTGCATTGCAAGCACTGGTGCAAAAATTCCAAAAATGGTCTCAAAGTCGGAGTCATTCATTCGAATGTCAGAATCATTTTTTTTTTTTTTTTGAAACGGGATATCCGAATAAGAATAAGGACATCTGGAAATTAGGAGGTAAAGAAATAGCACACCTATTTTAAATGCGGTCAGATCACTAGGTTTCTATGGAGATAAACATCAACACCCGTCAGCTTGGGTTGACTAAAAATTTCAAAGAAAGATGGTACTATCCATAGGAAAACAGTAAAGGTAAGCCTCCTACCTAATCTTCGGGGAAGGCAAACCCACCCTGTCAAAAAAGTGAAACACCTGATATTCCAGTTCGAAAAGTAATCCGTGGTTTTCTCTATCATCTTGTGTCAGAAAATGATAGGTTTTACGCCTTGTGTTGCCAAGATGAGCCGAGATTATAGAGGCAAAAAAATCAAGTTCGAGAATTGAGAATTACCAACCTCAGAACTTAGGAATAAGGCTTCTAGTGGGCCACACTTGGCTGAAACAAATTTTAGAGTGTGTGCTTTCCTCAATAAGTTCGAGAGCAAGGAGTTCAGTATGAGAAATTAAATGTAAGGAGTTAAGGTTCCGCTCAATAACAATTTACCTATTTCATCAGCAAAAGCAAAGGAAACTGAAAGAAAGAACTGAAAGTCAAAACAACAGTTCAATTAATGCATAATTTATGCTATGAAGCTTCAATATGAGAAACCAAATGTAGGAATGCAATTCCCAAATGAAGATAATTTATTTACTTTAACTGAAAAAGTAGAAGAGAAAAAAGAGTTCGAGGATAGAGCATAATTTGAAAACTGTTCACTTCCTACTTGAAGATTACTTGTTTGTTCCTACTTAGAAAGTAAGGAAAGGCAAGAAAAAAAAATATATAACTTAAAAATTCAATCTGCAGTGATGGACGACGATATTTTAAGAGGCTCATTTTTGTTAGCCCGCAATTGTGAGCTTAAAGAGGAAGAGGTCTTCCCTCTATAGAATAACCGTGAGATAGAATCGGAACATTCACACCAGGTATAAAAGAAGTCAGGCAGTATTTATGGAATTGAGGGTTTAATCAGGTTGGACGAGCCTTGGAAGAGGTTGTAGATCTTTCCTATCAACTTTCGGAGACACTTGTCCCTAAACGTGGGGGAAATCTCTTCTCGAAGTCCTCAATTGGTATCGATACTTGTGCTTTACAAGGCTGTCCCTTGAGGTGGAGCCCAGAAGATGCTACTTCGTGTTTCCTTGAGATTTCTACCCCAAACCTTTGGTCACAATCACTTCTGCGAGCCTCTATATCTTTCCCCAAAAGTACTTTTGAACTATGCTAAACGGGAAGTTTTATTTCAATTCAGATGTTGATCCATTTATCTGAATGGGGACGTGTTGGATGTCAAAGAAGACATCCAAAAGATAGCAGATAATGAATGTCCTTTCTCCTTTCATGCATATTTATTTTTTCCCTTTTCCATTGCTCTGTTGATTGCATTGCATTTCCATCTGATAGTTTGTATTGCATGTCATTCCATGGGCAAGTCAGACCAAGCTAAATTCCATAGAAATTCAGCAGTTTGCTAGAGTGACGGATGAATCATCTTATCCCTCGGATGTTTGGTGAATTGAATAATGTTTCCCTTAATGAGTAGCGTCATTTTTCCTTGATTGGCGGGTCTCTTCAGCCACGGTTTTCTTAATACTTGTTTACAGGTTTTGACGTAGTCAGCTTTTGTCTTGAATGTGGTCTTACAATTAAAGTGAGTTTTCTTTCTCATTACACGAGGGATTATTTCTTAACCCAAGACAGGTTGGGAAAGTTTGTCAGAGCTGACTGATTCAGCTTAGGTTGAAGATATTTCTCGGGGAAATAGAGAATATCAGAGTATTATTTTTCTTACGCCAATATACATGGCCGCGCTGTTACAGGTTAATAACGATAGCCCATAAAAAAGATAGATTATAGTTTTCATTATCGTATTAAGCGGGGCTTCCCTCACTGGGGCCGTAACAGCCTCGTAGAGTAATATGGTGGTAGCTACTACTTCTATTGTGTCTACTACAAAGGCTAAGTGTATAAAACAAAAATTTTTAGAAAATATTAAAGTGGCAGTTGAACTAAATTGAAACACACTGTAAGCATAAAGCTTCTCAAAAAGATGCATCAGCAATGTCCCAGGAACTGTTTGGGGCATTATGTTGAAATTTTCAGGGAATGTTTAGGGGGATATTGAATAAAATTAAAAGGTGCTATTTGCATACTGCTACTAATGCTAAAACTACTGCTATAACTATTGCTACAACTGAAGCCAAGGATATTAAGGTAAAACTTTCAGAGAATGTTTAGGGGGATGTTGAACTGAATCAAAACACACTATGACCATGTAGATTGTCAAAAATGCGTGCAAGAAATACCTCAGGAATGGCTTAGAGCACTAAGTTGAACCTTTTAGGGTGTATTGAGGCGGATTCTGAGCTAACCAAAAGACAACAATTGCATACCACTACTACTAGTGCTGCTAAAAGTGAGGCTAATGGTATTGAGACAAGACCTCCAAGGACTTTAAACTAAATCAATACACACTGTAAGCATGGAGGTTGTCAAAAGTGCATATAAGCAATATCTTAGGAACGGGTTAGAGTATTAAGTTTAAAACTTTCAGAGCATGATGAGTGGGATATTGAAATAACCAAAAGACAATATGTACATGTTACCACTATTACTACTACTGCTACTGCGACTACTCCTACTGAGACTAAGGGTATTAAGGTGAAACTTTCAGGGAATGTTTAAGTGGTGTAGAACTAAATACAAATACACTATGTGCATGCTGGTTTCCAAAAGAACGTATGAACAATTCCTCAGGAACAGCTTAGAGCATTCAGTTAAAACTTTTAGGGAGAGTTGAGAGGGAGGTTGGACTAAGCAAAATTCCATCTGTGTATACTGCTACTACTACTACTACAACTACGAATTCTATTACTGAGGCTAAAGGCATGAATATGAAACTTTCACAGAATTGTTCAAGAAGATGTTGAAATAAAAATAAACACACTCTGTGTATGCAGGATGTCAAAAGGGCAGGTCAGCAATATCCCAGGAGAAGTCTAGGGCATGTCAAGAGGATTTTGAACAAACCAAAAGTTTCTATGTGCATACTACTACTATTACTACTACTACAAGCTGTGCTACTACTACTGCTGCTACAGCTACCTATACTAAAACTGCTACTATTACGACTACTGCTAGCAGTACTGCCGAAGCTAAGGGTATTATGGTGAAACTTACATGAAATGTTAAGGAGGATGTTAAACTAAATCAAAACACACTATGTGGACTCAGGTTATTAAAAGAATGTAATAGCTATATTCATGTAAACTTTCAGTTCATTTTGAGGCTGACGTTGAGTCAACCAAAAGGTAGTATAAGCATACTAGTACTACTGCTTCTACTGCTACCATAAATACTACTACTAAGTGGATTAAGGAGAAATTTTCAGGGAATGTTGACAGGAGATGCTGAATTAAACTGAAACACGATGTGCCTACAGGCTGTCAAGAGGACATATTAGCTGTATCTCAAGAACAGCCTAGAGAATTAGGCTGAAACTTTCATGGTGTGGAACTAATTAAAAGGCACAATGTGCATGCTACCAACATATTAGAAATAATACTACTGTAACTGATATCAGGACTCCTATTAGTAGGCTAATGATATTAACGTGGAACTTTTAGACTGTTGAGAGACACGTTGGGCTAAATGAAAATACACTACGTGCAAGCAGGTTATCAAAAGGATGTACCAGCAATATCTCACAAACAGAATAAAACATTAAATTGAAACTATCACGAATGAGCAAAGGAATGTTAAACTACACCAAAAAGCCACAATGTGAATACTTTTACTGCTCCTACTACCAATACAACTACTGTTATCACTAATACTACTCCCAATGCTCATACTATTACTTCTGCTACTATGACTACTACTACTACTACTAAAGCTAAGAGTATCAGTAAAACTTACATAGAATAGTGAGGGTGATGTTGAACTAAATCAAAACACACTATGTCCATGTAGGTTATCAAAGAGGTGCTTTAGCAATATCCCAGCAGTGCCTTATGCTGATTTTTTCCTAAATCAAAATATTTTAAGTGCAACCAGGTTGTCAAAATGGACGGGGTCAAGATATCCAGGCGGGATATCTTGGGACTGGGATAAGGTATAAAGTACAAACTGTTATAAAAAGTTTATGTTGCTTTAAAACCAAATAAAGAGGCACTTTGGGTATGCTTGTTGTCAATAAGACGTCTCAGTAATATCTCAAGAACAAATGAAGGTATCAAGTTCAAATTTTCAGGCCTACTACGATAAATACTTCTGCTCCATCTACTAAACTCAATCAAAAGTGTGCAAGCACATCAAGGTGGTCAAAACTACATAGATACAGTGCCTAAGGAACATAATAGGGTATTTAGTTTATTTTTAAACGGAAAGTTGAGGTGTAAAACTAAATCAATATTTACTATGCGTATCTAGATTTTCAAAAGGGTGCATATTCCTAAAAATTGCGAAAAATGTTGTCCAACATATAAATGGTAGCCAAAATCTGGATTCTTATAGAGAAAAACCAAAATGATTTAAAATATTCTTTTGTCAGCCAATGAAACATATGAGGTCAATTAAAAACGAAGAGAAACTAAGTTCTAAAATGTTTTTCCACAAAATACGTTATTCAGAGAAACATAAAGAATTATATCAAACCAAATATGAGCCGAAATAAAGTCAATCAATTTTTTCATCAGAAATAAAGTCAGGTAATCATCATCAATAAATTAATACAACCCAAATGGACAGAAAATTACAACAAATAACCAAGTTGAACTCAAAACGAGCAGAAACTAAGAGGAGTAGGACTGCCGCTCCCCCCCCCCCCGTACCTTCTAAAAACCAGAACATAAACGGCAGTTTACTACTACTGCTACTACCAATAACTCACTGCAGCACCAAGCCGCCTGAGGCCAACACAGCTAAGCACGCTTCTCCTCCAACCTAATCTATTTAAAGCCTCCCTCTTTACACCCTCCCAGGAAGTTCCCATTTCCTTTAAATCTTCATTTATGACATCCTTCTTACCCAGACAAGGACGACCTGCTTTCCGTGTAGCCCCAGACGGTTGGCCAAAAAGGACAATCTTCGGTAATCTGTCATCCATCATCCGTAGAACGTGGCCTAGCCATCTCAACCTTTCTTTCATAATAGCCCCAGAAAGTGGGATTGAACCACACTTTTCGTACAACCTACTGTTTGAAATACGGTCAGTCAGCCGGGTACCCAGACCAATCCGTAGGCAATTTCTTTGGAAAACATCTAGTAAATTTTCATCTGCTTTTCGGAGTACCCATGCTTCAGAGCCATATTTGACCACTGTCATCACTGTAGCTTCCAATATTCTAATCTTGGTTTGTAGACTTATCTTCCTATTCTTCCACACTTTTTTTAACTGTGAAAAAACACCCTGAGCCTTAGCTATTCTACTTTTATCATCTTCACTGCTCCCACCATCTTTACTAATAATACTACCAAGGTAAATGAAGCTCCCAACCTGATCAATCTTTTCGTTTCCTAATGTCACCTGTTAATCTTCACTTATTCCTAGCCTTAGTGACTTGGTCTTCTTAACATGAATTTTCAAGCCTATTTTAGCACCCTGAACTCGTAAGACCTGTGAAAGTTCATTCATTTTGCTCACACTTTCATCTAATATGCTTAAATCATCAGCATAATCTAAGTCCAGGAGCGTTCTTCCTCCCCATTTGATTCCATGGTCTCCAATTGCCTTTCCTGTGCTCCTTAAGACGAAGTCCATCAAAATGATCCATATAAAGGGGGATAGAACACAACCCTGCTTAACTCCTGATTTAATACAAAACCAGTTGCTAACCTCATTTCCTATCTTAACCGCAGCAGTATTATTCTCGTACATAGCGCAAATCACTTTAATGTATTTTTCTGGTATACCATATAACGATAAGACCTTTGTTAACGCTCTTCTATCAACAGAATCGAAAGCTTGCTCATAATCGATAAAACTGAGGACCAAAGGTGTTTGACAACGAAGGGACTTCTCAATTATTAACCTAAGAGTGAAAACATGGTCGACACATCCTCTACCTTTTCTAAAACCGCATTGTTCTTCCCTTAAAACTTTGTCTACAGCATGTCTCAGTCTAAAAAGTATCATATTACTCAGTAATTTGTTACCAACAGAAACCAGACTAATGCCTCGATAATTACGACACTCAACGGCAGTTTACTTGAAGCAAAATACATTTTAATGTTTTCTTTTTTTCTAATTTTAATAAACCCAAAATTATTAAGACTTTCAGGAATGAATATCAGCATATGTTAAACTATCAATCCATATCCATTTGTTTTGTTTTTTCACTAGCCTTGGTTATGGTGGTCATTTATCTTTTTTTTTCGATATTATGGGAAACAAGAATACTGCTCAAATTAACAATCATTTTCAGCAAAGTGCGAAGTTTACTCGTATGAGTTTGACTCAGTTATTTTTTACAATTTCTGTTCGTTTTCGGTTTCATGAATTTATTGATAGAGATTCATGGTCGTTTTCGCTTGAATAATTATTTGACTTTATTCCTGCTCTTTACTTTTCTTTGAAAAACTTCTTTTGTGGAAAAGTTTTTTTAAATTGATAAAAGGAAAAAGAGTAACAGCACCCAGCACAATTCAAACTGAAACTTCAACCACAAAAAGATAGATATTTAATTTCCAATTAGCAGCAAGAAATAAGAAATATGCGATTACCTTTGTCTGATTCTTGGCCAGTTTCATGATATCTTCGTTCTTCATTCTGGTCTTGAAAGCTGCCGGTAGGTTTTATTATTTTTGGTAGACTAGCACCAGCACCAGCACATTCAAGGAGAGTAAACAATACGACCCAGTCTCCGTCCTCCTTAACAAAAGAAGAGCCTGCTTTCAAAAGTTCATATAATCCCCAAATGATTGGCTTCGATACTCTTTCCAAAGATGTCGCTTTAATCTGAAGTAAAACGCCTAGGGAGTGCAGGACAGCAGAGGTTAGCTCCTCTTTCGAAATCAAGCATATAGCAAGACGAAGTAAGACATTAACTGATCTGTCTAACAGGTAATACTCATTATTTGCAGAAGCATCCAAAATCAGAGACAGTAAATGATCTTTTGCAACTGGAAGTATCAGAGATGCACGCTCTCTAAAAAAATAAGACAAGTACCTCAAAAAGTATTATATTTATACTTAGGTAAAAGTTCATTTATAATCTGGCTCGACTTAAACAGAGTCAACGCACTAGCATTGCGTTAAGCTCTCATGTATTATTTCCTTTTTCCCCCTGTCGCTTAAAATAGAAGAGATGGTCGTAGAAACCTGAGACGACAACTATTTCAATTGGAAACTGAAAATTTCTAGCACCCCTTTTAAGGGTAGAGTGATTGGAGGACGCCCAGGCCCAATCCCGTACTCTTTTTGCCCCTGAGCACCCCGTATTGATCCATAGCATTAGATTAAAATTTTCAGACAACTATTTTGACATTTTCCTCAAAATTGTTGGAAGATCCAGTAAATATGTCTCCGGAGATAACATAAACCAAGTAAACCTAGGGACGAGGGCCATAAATAATACAAATTGCCCGTTGTTTACAGATAGGTTTTATATTGGAAAAAAGGCGGGCATGTTTGACCTTATCAATCCCATTTACTCTCTGGCCAGGGCCAAACTAAAAGTTTCGTTTGGGGCCATGGGTCTCATGAAAATCAGTCCCAAAAAAAGGGCTAACTTGGTTTTCCCCCGATCATCTTGAAACTTCTACCCTTAAGTCCTTTGGACAAACGGACCCTAATCCACAAGAAAAAGTAAAAACAAAAAAATGTCCTTTTAAATAGTTTAAGAAGGGAAAAAAGTGATTTTAACCCTCAAAATCTGCACCACGGGGATCTTGGTTTATAATGAAATAAAAACAACTTAAAGCATCTAAATATAA